>NC_038049.1:1994717-2224321 GCF_002211085.1 Panicum hallii | reverse complement strand
TAAGATTGCTTTAAGGTTCGAGTTCAAAATCTCAAAGAATATAGTTTTATTTTAAATTTTAGAGCGTCATTCAATTTATAAACTTTGTCTTGTAATTCAAACCAATTGCTTTAATGCTTAGGGTCTTTTTGCGAGTTTTCCTGCAGTAATCATGACTAGTTTATTTTGCACTTTAGTCCTTAGGTAAAACTAAGTTTTACTTTTATCTTTTTACCATTTCACATATAAGTCCTTATATGTTTGTATAATTACATAAAGGTCCTTAATTTCATATTAAGCCTATTTCCCTTAGTGTTTATTTATCCTTTGCTCTTTTCTTTTCTATAACCATCTGAAATTTGACACTTAGGATCATTTCCACATACTTGCACAGGAAAATTTATAAGACTTGAAATTTACAAATGTACCCTTATTGCCTTGTACACTCGTATACACTATATCCTGCTTACATATTCTACACCTAAACTTAGTATCTATTTGATTACTACCTGGATATCACAGCCTTCCCCCCTTAAAAAGAATCTCGTCCCGAGATTCCGAAGCTGAACAGAATTGGATCATTAGATTTGGGATTGGTTTGAAGAAAAAGTCTGGAAAATTCTGTTGAAGATAAGACTCAGTTTCCCAAGTCGCTTCTTCTTCGGTGTGATGATCCCATAGGATTTTGTACATCTTAACTGCCCTTCTTCTGGTGAATCTTTCCTTAGTGTCCAGAATTCGAAGAGGTTGTTCGATGTACGACAAATCAGGTTCTATCTCAAGGGTACTTGTCTCAATGATTTCTGTGGGTACTTTGACACACTTCTTAAGTTGAGAGATGTGAAAGACATTGTGAATAGCTGCCCATTGAGATGGAAGACGAAGTTTGTAAGCCACTGGGCCACAATCATCAAGAATTTCAAAGGGTCCGACATACCGAGGTGCTAGCTTTCCTTTTATGCCAAAGCGTTGGACGCCTTTGGTAGGTGATACTCGGAGATAGACAAAATCTCCTATCTGGAATTGCAGAGGTTTCCTCCTCTTATCTGCATAACTCTTTTGTCTGGATTGAGCGGTTTTAAGATTAGATTGAATAACCTTAACCTTATCTTCGGCTTCAATGACTAGATCTGGTCCGAAGATTTTGCGTTCACCAGTCTCAGACCAACTCAAAGGAGTTCTACATCTGCGACCATATAACGCTTCGAAAGGAGCCATTTGAAGACTAGCTTGGTAACTGTTGTTGTAAGCAAATTCAGCTAGACCAAGACACTTGTCCCAACTTGTACCATAATGAATAATACAAGCTCGGAGCATGTCTTCAAGAATTTGGTTAACTCGCTCAGTCTGCCCATCAGTTTGGGGTGATATGCAGAACTTCGAATCAATTTGGTCCCTAGAGCTGATTGCAGTTGCTCCCAGAACCGTGCGATAAATTGGGGCCCACGATCAGATATGATAGTTTTCGGAACCCCATGCAATCGAACGATTTGTTCCAGATAGACTTCGGCATACTTCTTAGCAGAGTAAGTGGTATGCACCGGAAGAAAATGAGCTGTTTTTGTAAGTCTATCGATGATTACCCATATGGAGTCATGTTTTTGAGGTGTGTTGGGAAGACCGACAATGAAATCCATACTAATGTCTTCCCATTTCCATGACGGAATGGGTAATGGCTGAAGTGTACCAGAAGCCTTGAGATGACTGGCTTTGACTCTCTGGCATGTATCGCACTCAGACACATATTTGGCAATTTCTCTCTTCATTCTGGTCCACCAAAAATGTTGCCGAAGATCATGATACATCTTGGTGCTACCAGGATGAATAGAGAATTTGGACAAATGTGCTTCGTCGAGAATTTGTTTACGAGTTGATGATTCTTAGGCACAACAAGTCGATCGTTGAACCATAGGACTCCTTGACGATCATGTGAAAACACCGATATTTAGCTTCTCCTTGGGATAGCTTGGATTTGATAATCTTGACACCCTCATCATGGAGTTGAGACATGATGATTTTATCTTGGAGAGTTGATTCAATAGATAACAGATCCAAACTACCTTGAGAAATGATCTCTAAATTGAGTTTTCTCATCTGATGGCAAAGAGTGTCACTGAAAGTTGATATGGATAAACAATGACAGTGTGCTTTGCGGCTAAGTGCATCCGCAACCACATTAGCTTTGCCCGGATGATAGTGTACCTCAAGGTCATAATCTTTGATCAACTCTAGCCAACGCCTTTGCCTCATATTTAGATCAGCTTGAGTGAAAATAAACTTGAGGCTCTTATGGTCTGTGTAAATGTTACCTTAGCGCCCATAAGATGATGTCTCCAGATCTTGAGAGCATGAATAACTGCTGCCAATTCAAGATCATGTGTTGGATAATTTTTCTCATGAGTCCGGAGTGCTCGGGATGCATAAGCAATAACCCGGTTGTTTTGCATAGAACGCAACCAAGGCCAATTCCGGAAGCGTCACAGTAGACATCAAAAGGCTGGTTACTATCTGGCTGAGCTAGTACTGGAGCAGTCGTCAGAAGTTTTCTTAAAGTGTGAAATGCTTGCTCACACTTATCATCCCAACGGAACTTAACTTCTTTCTTGAGTAGCTCAGTCATGGGTTTAGCTATCTTGGAGAAGTCCGGAATGAATCGGCGATAATATCCTGCCAATCCAAGGAAACTTCGTATTTGATGGACTGAAGTGGGAGGATTCCAGTCCATAACTTCTTGAACTTTGATTGGATCAACCGATATGCCTTGACTAGAAATAGTATGTCCCAAAAATTTCACACTATCTAGCCAGAATTCACATTTGGAAAATTTAGCATAAAGGCGATGATCCCGTAATCGTTGAAGAACGACACGCAAATGATTAGCATGGTCTTCTTTGGTTCTGGAGTATATCAGAATGTCATCGATGAAGACCACGACGAATTTATCAAGCTCCGGCATAAATACAGAATTCATGAGATACATGAAATACGCCGGTGCATTAGTAAGTCCAAACGACATAACCAGATATTCATAAAGTCCATATCTGGTTGAGAAGGCCGTTTTTGGAATGTCACTAGGCCTGATCTTGATTTGATGATAACCAGAGCGTAAATCAATCTTAGAAAAGACTCTTGCTCCAGCTAGTTGATCAAACAAGATATCAATGCGGGGAAGAGGATACTTATTTTTAATGGTAACCGCATTGAGTGGACGGTAGTCAACACATAGTCTAAGACTATCATCTTTCTTCTTGACAAAGAGAGCAGAACAACCCCAAGGTGAAGCACTGGGGCGTATATAACCCTTATCAAGAAGATCTTGGAGCTGGACTTTCAGTTCTGCCAATTCGTTTGGAGGCATACGATACGGCCTTTTTGAAATTGGAGCAGTGCCTGGTTGAAGTTCAATGATGAATTCGATGTCTCGATCTGGTGGCATTCCAGGCAGATCGTCGGGAAAGACATCGGGGTATTCACATACTATAGGAATATCCTTGACTCTGATATCGGTGATAGCATAAGTACAAGGATACAGACATTCTGGCTGAGGCAAATAAAGAGTAACGGCCCCACGATGTGGTGAATCAACTTCGATAACTCGGGATGATATGTCCAACTGTACTCGATGTTCTGTCATCCAGTTTGTCCCCAGTATAACATCGATACCCTCCAAACTTAATAAAACTAAATCAGTTTTAATCTCTTTACTACCCAGTTGAATTGGCACACTTTTAACTATTTGGTTAGAAGTAATATTTCCGCCAGGGGTAGAAATCATATATGACCCCTGGATAGGACAAGAATCAAGTCCTAGTCGGGTTCCACAGTTGTTACTAATAAAGCTATGTGTTGCTCCAGAATCAAATAAAGTAACAACTGGTTGGTGGTGAATAGAAAATGTACCCGACATGACAGGAGCTCCATCTGGAAGTTCTGCAAGAGTGGTGAAGTTAACCCGTCCTTGACGAACTTGCATCACCGACTTCTTGCCCTTATTCTGGTTTCCCTGGGTGGAGCTCTGCCCTTGATTGGATTTCTTAGGCCGCGGGCAATCTCGGATGAGATGATCCGCACTTCCGCAATTGTAGCAGCGATAGTTGTTGCCCTTCAGTGGCACTTGCGGAAGATTTGGCCGTTGGCCAGATTGTTGTACTTGTTGCGGGGGCACAGGAGGTCTGAACCTTCCTTGCTGCTGAGGCGGCCTAAAAACCAATCTTCCCGTAGGGGCATTGCGTTGTGGTGCTCTGGGCGGCGTATTGGGAACAACCCGATACCTCGGTGGTTGCGCACTCGAGGATCCACCAGAGTTCTTCCGCTTCTTCTCGGCAGAATGTGCCACAATGCAGTCTTCTTGAGTTAAGGCCATGTTAACCAACTCACTGAAAGTATTTGCCTTAACAAGGTTCAGGCGTTCCTTGAGTTTGGTGTTCAGGCCTCGACGGAAGCGGTCTTGTTTCTTGGTATCATTATCTACATGATACCCTGCATACTGGCACAGATGATTGAAATTCTGTGCGTACTGTAAAACTGTATTGGCACCTTGGGTAAGAGCTAGGAACTCATTAAGTTTTCGCTCCAACAGTCCTGCGGGAATATAGTGCGCTCTGAAAGCGACCCGGAATTCATCCCATGTGATGACATGCCCTGCAGGTTGCATGGCATAAAAATTGTCCCACCAGATTCTAGCAGCCCCACGAAGTTGTTGAGCAGCAAAGGAAGCCTTGCTAGAATCCGCACAAGGTATGGTCAGGAGAGCGAACTTCGATTCAATAATGTGGAGCCAAGCATCGGCATCCAATGGTTCCTCGGCCTTACTGAAGAAAGGCGGTTGAGTACTGAGGAAATCCTGGTAACTAGCCACAGGAGAATTACGATCATCCCGGCCTCCTCGGAATTGTTGCTGTTGATTCAGTTGGGCTTGAACCAACATATTAAGTAATTCCGTTTGCCGAGCCATGACTTCGGCAAGGTTGGGAGGAGGTGGTGGGGGTTGCTGAGAACCACTGGCTTGATCAGCCCTGAAACCCTCCGGGGTTCCTCGTGTAGCTCCAACCATCTGAAATAAAGGAGATGTCCATTATTAACCATATATCCTTACTCCCAATTCCAGAAGACATAAACAATGCATATATTCCGCACAATCATCTCATCTCAGAATTAAAGATAATGAACAAGATGATGAAACCGGAAATTATATTACATTGCTAACTCAGATAGCTCTCATATTGCATGTCGAAAGTTTACTACATAGGCCATCTATGTTACATCAAATGGCGTGAAGTTTGACTACTTAAACTATTACATTCCCTTAGATTACATCTCGAAAGTTGACGATTTTACTAAAAATCGTCGAAATTTCCTACAGAAGACTGACTGCCAGAAAGAGAATGATGGGGACTAAGAACAGGATCCCCATGCTCAGAGTCAATCTCTGAAACACCCTCAATCTCTTCTGGATCTTCTTCTTCTTCTTCAGGTACTATGGGTATAGCGGGAAGTATCGGTTGCTGCTGCAATTCCTCAATGTGAGCCTGGGCATCATCAGCCACAAGTATCAGATCATGAATTTGTGCCTGTAGGAACTCAATAACAGTGTCACGCTGAGTGATAATATGATCACTCTCATTGATCTGATCTTCACGATGGAGGATTGTCTCATCTCTTGCTGCAATAATTTCATCCTTCTGAGTCACCAAAGCTTGCAGTTCTTCTATCTGGGTCACTTGGTGATCAGCATTCCGATAGTGGCTTTGAGCCACACCAGTTATCTGACTTACCCCATGACGCAGTAGCATCTGGTAATGGTATTGCACATCCATAAACCTGGTAACAATACGGACGGTTTCTTCAGCCAGATCTCCTAGCAGATGACCATGATGGTCTGTCCGAAAATCCCAGTCCGAATTACCCGGGTCTATGGTAGGAAATAACCCAATAGGATATGCAGCAACTTCAATCGGATGTTGATTGCAGAAGAGTTTGATACCTTCTAAAGCAGCAGTTTCAAGAGTATCCACTAGACGATATCCAACCACTTCTACTTCTATGGGAGGCCATAAGGAGCGGAAAGGGTGTTGAGGAATTATCATCTTAACCCTGCAGCGGGAAACTCCTTCTTCAAGATACTCTACCCCATCATACATAGGAGGCTCTGTATAATGGAACATACTCAAGGATTCCCACAAAAGACGAGGAAATCCCTCCCAATGTAAACCATTGGTGTGAAAGTGCCCCTCCTGATCCCAAAAGGTATTAGCAGGAGCAGCCATCTGCGACAACAATGCAAATGGTAAGATATTTTTACCCTGTTGAGAAAATTTACAAGGTAAAATTGGATTAAGATAGCTGATTCTGATGACAGCAAAAGCTGGAAATCAGATGGATGCCTAAGATACCCAACTAAGATTCTTAATTACCCAACTAAGAAAAACCAACATGTTGCCCATTTTCTTTAACAAGCATTCAATTTAGTTGATTAATGGATTATGCATGCACGTACTAACCGATCTCACAAACAAAAATTAACTGCCAAGTAATCTTGGTCTTACGTGGTTAGTTACGGTGGCATAACATAAATACGTCTCTCACTATTAACTAGTCGATAAATCCTATCCGTCCTAGTTTCGGAATCGTGGTTAGTGTACCTGCAGAAAACCACAATGCATATATATCCAATGAACCTTTCATGCCAGCATGTCATGAAAGCGTCCCCATTCATTACTGCTCACTATAGAAACAGTATCTGTACAATTACCGCCGTACAGACAACGTTAACATACGTTATTGAATAACGTATTCACGGGGATACCGCAAAAATGCGGGGGTATGAACAGCGATCGCCATACCCTGCGCCGAACCATATACTCCCAATGTAGTCAACCGAGGTTGGTACATTGGCAGCATCTCAAGTAGGCCACTGCTTGAGAATCAGCGTTCGGTTCGCATCACCGACAGGAAGGCCAAGCTCCCTCAGTTGGCTGAGGATTCTTACCTTCTTACCTCCCGATCGAAGATGTCGTTACAGAAAGTAAGGTTGGGTTGTGCATAAATTTAAGTTTCAACAGAAAGGTAATGCTGGAAGTCAGAATTATATATATATATATTACAGCCACCTGTAATTCCCCTAATAACATTACCCTAGGGCTTACGTACTATACATAATCCTTAACGAACCAACGTAGTTCGCAAATACTTGATTAATGAAATTTTATACTAAAAATTACTTTTTAAGGCTAATTATATCTCCGGGGTACACTTGTTAGCTCTGATACCAGCTGTGGCAGAACCAACCTGAATTATACCGGCTCAAGTACGCGAGTCCTCAACGAAGGGCTACCTCGCACTTCAAACGGTATAAAACTATTGGTCTGTCGGGTAACGTCCCGATGAACCACCGAACGCAGGATCCAACAAGGTACCTCACACGAAGGTGAGTCCAGAGATACAATGCCAAAATAATTTACACCACAGGCAGTTATATCATAAAAATATACAAAATAACATTTGTTCTCACTGAGGAGAATTTATTACAACCCAAGTTCAAGATTCTGATTAAAGCAGCGGAGTTTGAAAAGCGTAGTGAATATACACGACGTCATTACAGATACTATGCTAGCCCTGGCATAATATTATTCGGCGGAGTTGGTGTTGGCCGGGGACGAATCCCATTCCACGGACCAACCATCAGGCAAAGGGTAAGGCCATGGTGTAATGAATGCGGGCTCCTCAGAAGAATTACCTGAAGTAAATAAATGAAAGCAAGGCTGAGTATACTAATACTCAGCAAGACTTACCCGGAATTGGGTATATCTTAGCCCATAACTAGACTCATGCTGGCCTTTAGCTTTGGTAGGGTTTTCAGCTGAAAAGCAACAAAGAGTAGATCCTTATTTTCAATTTTTAGCTTTCAGGTTCTAGTTGAATTAACCATTCTAGGTAAGCACCTATAACTACTCAAGCATGGTAGAATCTTTACTCAAACATCATCTTTAATAATCACATGATTACTCTTGTTACTCTATGTGATAAAGGGAATAAGCAGTCTCATACATCGTGAGAGGCGGACGATTCTGAATCGAGATTCAACCCTTGCAAGGTAAACCTAACACACACGCTTGGAACACCACAGGGTTGTTCCGAAGCAACCGTTTGCCTTTCATTCCGACTCGTGGATCAGATCCACCACAAGCGACTGCAGGTCATACGCACTACAAAAGTGCAGGACGTACGTCTGTAGCGCGACTACAAAACCCGTACTCCTGGTTGCCCAGCAACACATATGCCTACACGTCGAACAGAGTAACCAAAAGAAGCAAATACATGTGGTGGGAGGTATGTCCACTCCTCGGGCCGATCGGTTACTAGGCTTACCGCTTACCATATTTCACGGCATGTGGCTAGTACTTTCAAACGCTTAGCCACCGCTACCACACACTGCGACCTTAACAAAATTCATCAACACAGACGGGGTATCATCTTGACCATGATACCTCACAAAATTCCCGTCCGGCATCCTTATAGTGATAACAGGAATGTAAGTCATTACAATTCCTAAGTCGCGCGAGTGACAGGAAATCACTCGACTTCTACCGGTCCTATAAGCAGAGCAGCTAGTCGGACTCAGTTCTAGTGTTCAGTACATTGGTTTCTAGGATAATGCAACTAGGTTTTCAAACAACTCCTACGAACCTAATGCATAAAGAGATACATATAAAAGTAATATAAGTTGCAGTGTAATAAGGTAGGGGTTATGTCCGGGGCTTGCCTTCGCTAGCAGAGTTGGGGTTAGTCAAACTAGTTTCTTCCGAACCTTGGTTCGGGGCTTCAGAGAAATCCGTAACAAAAGTCCCGGGGTCTTCCAAACAAATTTCTTCTTGTTCTGGGATCAGTTGATAATCCCCGTCAGCGAGAGTGGTCGAGTCTACATGATATGCAAATTACACGTTATAGAATGCCTTTACCTTTAGTTTACTTCCCGATAAAGTTGCAATCCAATATAAATAACCTTTTATTTGGATATATTTCCTAATTACTTTGTACTGGGCAGTCATTTATTGAGCACTAATAAATTTACTTAAATTCATTAAACAATACATTGAGTTAGGTTAAGTGTTCAATTAGTAGTATGGAGCAGCAAGTGGTGTGGTTCCCATTAACAATTATATTAAAAGCTCTACATATTATCCTCTCAAGTGATATGATTTTTAAGTTACCATCACCTTCAAAATCAAATATATAATATCCAATTTAATTAACATCTAATTCATGGTTGAAAATTTGATAATATGTTGCACTAATACTAAACAGAACAGTAATATATTTTTCATGATTTGTGAATATATGAAAGTGTGTGTATTAATTATACTACACATTATTTCTAACAAAATCTATACAAGAAGAAATTATTACTAGAGTACAAGATTAATTATTTTCTTCAATTCTACATGTTAAAAGAAAATTATTGGCACTGGTTTTACTAATTTATCATTTTTCTATGAATTACTATGTAATTCTTAAGCCTACAAGCAATTAACTTTGATATTTAAATTAGGTCATCAAACATTCAAAAACTGAAGTCGACCCTTAAAGCAAAGTTACAGATCCTTGTCTAAAGTTTCTAACAAAATTTAGTTTACTATTTTATGAATTTTCTTTGAAGAGATATGGCATTTCTAAGTTGACAGCCAAAATTACATAAGTAAGTCCTTGGGCACTATTCCTCTGAGTCTATGGCTTTACACTTAACCCTCTGGATTTCTTTTCCTTCTAACCCGAGGTCCCTGGCCGTGAATCCGAGCAGAGCAGGGCGGTGACGGCCGTGTTCCGGCGACGGTGATCACCGGCGATGAGGTCTAAGGGGTGGGAAAGGGACAGTAGCTCACAAGGGTCCTTATGCGCCACGTGTCGAGGGTTGGAACGGCCGGGAAGAGGGATCCCGACGAGGACCCGAGGCGGCGGCGGAGGGTTCAACGGCGACGAGGGTGCTCCGGCGATGAACGTCGGCCAACAACCTGCGCACTAGAACCAGTGAGTCGTGGTGAACGTGCACGTGTCATCAATTGGATGAATTCGTGCTGGATCGAGGGAGTTCGACGGAGACCGATGCGGCGGCGGCGAGGGAGATCGCCGGCGAGCGTCGGGAAGGCGCTGTAGTGCACCAGAGGGTCAATGGATGGGTCGGGCAGCTTCAGGGGGATGATGTGGTTCTGTTAAGGGTGATGTGGTGGCTCGGGAGTACCTGCAACGGGCTGCCCACGGTGGAGGCCGACGGCGACGGCGGCGGCGCTCGTCGAGGACCGGGTTCCAGTGGAAATTGGGGAGGATCAGGGGGTCGTCGAGCACGAGTAGGTCACGGGGAAGCTGGTGCGAGAGTTGGCTGGGGTGGAGGAGGTCCGGTGTGAGCTGTCCACAGGCGGGTGGTGCACGGCCGGAGAGGAACGGGACGACGGCGGCGGAATGTAGCTCGGTTTCTGGAAATTGGACACGGGAAGTAACAGAACAGCACGTATGTGTTGATGTGGTGCTGCTGCGCGCGAGAGGGAGGAAGTTAAGGCATTGTAGCGAGCTGTCCACGACGGTGAGGAGGTGGCGGCCGGAGGAGGTTCGGGGATGGCGTGGCGTGCGCGCGTGCGGCCAGGAAAGGAGAGGGAAGCGGTCGGAACGGAGGGAAAAGGACGCGTGGAGGTGTGCTGCAGCTGGAGGTGGCGCTCGGGGCGCGGGATCGACGGCGAGCGGCAGTGGCAGGAGCGGCGCAGAGAGGGAAGCGGCGCTTGCCAGAGGAAGACGAAGCAGGGGGTGTCAGGAGGACTAATTCGTAAATTCCAAAGAGTTCAGGGACCCCACTGTAATCTAAAATTTTCCTACTGCTACAAAGGTCAAATGGAAAAGTGCTCAACATGAAAGTTGTAGAGAATTTCAAACTCTATAAGATGGCTTTAAGGTTCGAGTTCAAAATCTCAAAGAATATAGTTTTATTTTAAATTTTAGAGCGTCATTCAATTTATAAACTTTGTCTTGTAATTCAAACCAATTGCTTTAATGCTTAGGGTCTTTTTGCGAGTTTTCCTGCAGTAATCATGACTAGTTCATTTTGCACTTTAGTCCTTAGGTAAAACTAAGTTTTACTTTTATCTTTTTACCATTTCACATATAAGTCCTTATATGTTTGTATAATTACATAAAGGTCCTTAATTTCATATTAAGCCTATTTCCCTTAGTGTTTATTTATCCTTTGCTCTTTTCTTTTCTATAACCATCTGAAATTTGACACTTAGGATCATTTCCACATACTTGCACAGGAAAATTTATAAGACTTGAAATTTACAAATGTACCCTTATTGCCTTGTACACTCGTATACACTATATCCTGCTTACATATTCTACACCTAAACTTAGTATCTATTTGATTACTACCTGGATATCACAGCTCAAATCTAAAAGCTAATGAAAAATATAAACCCCGAGAAATGGTTAAACCCCGGATGCTGCTCTTACATTGTAATGGATAATGCAATATATGTATCCATCCTGATCAACACCCATATTATTAAGATTTAGCATACCATTCTACCAGCTGTTGACAGTTCTGCACTCCAAGAACACATCATCATCATCGGAACAACTCTGGGAAGGACCACATGATGAACCTGGCGTAGACGTCATTCTCCAGGAACTCGATGTGCGCAGCTCTGCCGATCATGGTGTTCAGGTTCCGTCCCTGGGTGGACTGGTCAAAGTTCACATCGCAGCGCATGAACACCCTTGTTTCGGATGTGGGAGCACGGATCTGGTCCAAGCAGTTGTTGAGCATTTCAGTGAACACCTGCCCCCGTTTTGAGTTATCTGATGATGAGGCGTGGCAGAGATCGATTCTTGCTGAATGATACGGGACATATCCATCCTAGCAATTAGAGTGATAAGAGTTTCAAGTAAGTAAAGTGATAGAGATGGCCAACTTTAAGCTTGGGAAAAGATGAGAATGCTGGACATATGTGTGGTGCTACCTGCGGCGATGATACTAGAATGATGTTCTGAAAGTACTCCAGTGTCTTCAGCTGCCCAAATAATAAAAAGATGAATTCATGCGACAGGCAGTTGGACTATCAGGGAATAGTTCAAATTTAACTGCTGTAGGCTAATGCAAGATTTAATGTACCTTGCAGAGCTTGTAAAAGAATGTGTTCTGTGGGTCGTGGTCATCACTGAAGGTGAGCTGATGCATGCACTGCATTCCCTTGAGCCTTTTCATAAGCCAGAGGCCAGAATTGAACAAAGAATTTGAGCTGTACCAGTAACCTAAGTGAGGCCCCGATATTGACATGTATGTATATAGGTTCTTCAAAAATGGCTGCAATTTGGGTTCTTTGAAATGGAACGATCGAACAGATCAGTCGTCACATACAGACCACCTATTCAGCAGGAAATCTTAGCTTCAAGGTCAATTTGAAAATACCTGTGAGGGCACTTCTAAGGATAATGTTGCCAATAGAGTGACCAACAAAACTAAGCTTCATCTCTTGGCAGCCTCCAATTTTGGAATACCTGTCCAGTTTCCTTTTGAGGAATGCCACTACTTCATTAGCAAGCCTACTACCCATTTCTTTAAAATCTCCTGAAGTTCTATCCTCATTTATCTGAGACAATAGGCACTCAGCTCCAGGATCAAGCAAAAGCCATTGGTTTCGAATAAGACGTAAATCCAAATGATGGCCCTGTTTATTTTAGAGGTCAGCAAATGTTTCAACTAAATATGTAGCAGATGTGAAAGGCTGAAACGACTATTACCAGTTCGGGCTAAGAAACTTACCTGAAATCCATG
Organism: Panicum hallii; assembly: GCF_002211085.1. Lineage (NCBI taxonomy): Eukaryota > Viridiplantae > Streptophyta > Magnoliopsida > Poales > Poaceae > Panicum > Panicum hallii. The sequence goes on along the minus strand of NC_038049.1, from coordinate 2,211,528 downwards.
AACAAAAATGACAGCTCGTAATACGTAGCCACTCTTAAAACCACTAGTTTCTTCCTCCAAAGATAGTCCTCGTAGTAGAGGTGGTAGAAAAGTGCCAACTGGCTCTGAACTATCTGTTAAAAAGTCCTTGCTAGAACAATGTCCCGGAACAATCATGACATGTTTCTCTATCCGGACAACAGGGATACATGAAGGATCAGCATAAATATGCATATCTTGAATTGATCTTGTGTTAATCTGCAGTATGCTTTCTGTTAGTATCCTTTTTCTTAATAGTAGCATAAGCATTAAAGTTGAATGTTATTCCAGACATGGAGGAACACCAACCTTCATTTGTGCTATACTTTTCCTGTGCAGTTCAGCCTGTGACATCGAATTTTGTATAGGCTACAATACATGGAACCATCAAATATATAGCAACAAGAGAATACTATATGTCAATGCAGTTTCATATTAGAAAAATAAAAGTAATGGATTGTAAACATTCAAGAGTAGATAGTTACATCATGATGGACCTTCCGTGAACTGGAAATCCGAAGCAAATGGCCATGGCGAGGAGAATAGTCAGTCATGCTTCTCAAGTAGCGATGAGGAATCTCAATTTTTGAATGAATAATCCATATTGACCATTCTGCTTTCCGATCTAAATCCCAAATAGCATGCAAATAATCCAATATCTTGACTCTATGCGTCCTGCATTGGACGCACAGAAAGTTGGTGAAAGAGCCAAAAAATTAAGAACCCACAAGACTAAGAAACATCAGATCAATAAAAACACCTATCTTCTAAAATGAAATACAAGATAGAAGATAACTCACCTGTGAAATTTCAAAAACTCATTCCATATAAATGAGACTTGGTTGCTAACAATTTGAAATAATTCAAGCAATTCTTCCTCGGATAGAGTATACAGCATGACATCATCAGAAGTGTTTCCAACCATAACACCAGAACTCTGAAACAAGTAGTAATACAATGCGTTCAATCAATACAAATATTCTATAAAAGGGTAAAATATTTTCAGGTAAAATCAAGAATACCTCAAGAAAATCACGTAAGATGCCAGTCAGCTGGGGAGTAGTGCACTTTGTGAGTGTACCTTTCCCATTGCAACTAGACAAACCTGACTTTGATGGATGGATTGTCTCATATTTACCAAGGGTTAAGTCCATGCCATCTAAATCCTCAAGAGTATTACCAATAGCATTACTCATCTTCTTCAATTCCTCAAGAAGTATTTCCCTAGAAATTAGTGAAGCCTTAACAATATCATATGACTTTGAGCCAAAACTTTGCTCCATCGGCTGCACGTTACATACCATCTTTTACTCATAAAATTTAATAAATGTTTAAAAAGATAAAAATGCAATCTATTCATGTCTATGACTAAATGCCTATTGGCTATTCGCACAGCATAAACATATGTAGTGCAGCCGATGCTTGATTAAATGTCTAAGTACTTTGTATGTTTGTCACAATTTCAACATCACACAAGCTTTTGTAAATTGTAATGGAAACAGTATCCAAAAAAAATCTAAAGAATCACAAACCTGTGTACCTTCAATGATGATTTAGTTACACCGGCTTTGAGGTACACTATGTGTATTGTCAGATCCACGAGAGCAGAGTGTAAAGCATCAAAATGAACAGGGCAATATGAGTGTAAACCCAGGAGTACTTTATGTGGGATCCTAAATTCATGGACAGGGACCAATTCTGTGTCACTTGAATCTTGAACTTCAGTCCTATGATGCAAATAAAAGGGAACCAGCTTTATTTTTCATCAGAGTTGATGAATGTGGTCTGTAAGATGTTGGGTGCACATGAAATTTGCAAGAAACATTACAACAGCCAGCAAAATGTATCGGGATTAAAGTAACACAATAACATACACACCACCCGTTTCCCAGTGTTGGGATATATATAAGATCGAACTTCAGTATAATAGATGAAGTTGCTGGACCCTGGAATGGAGAAAGTGTACAGATCAGGCCAATGTAAACACCATTCATAAACAGAAGGAAAAATTACAATACTCGACCTCATCTTCACTGTTGGGTATGTAGAAAGACACCATAACTGACAGATAAATATCTTGCCTAGAATATTTAACAAGAAATGGCTGTGTACAGAAGCTATTGTCATAATCATCTATTCTCCAAAAGCCAAATGAGCCCTTCGCACCAATATCAACAGCTGCACAATCCACCTAGCATGTCATTATCTATTAGCCAAAGATTTCGAAATTCAGACGTCACCTGGTTAGAAATGTAGCAAAATGCCATTTAATGATAAAGCAACAAATAATAGCAGGTTTAACCCTCTTGCGGTGGTTTATCCTACTCCTGGATTGTTCTATCTTTATACTATCGGATTAATGAGCACACACAAGGATAAACCACCGCAAGAGGGTTAAAACTATTTGTTGCTTTAACATTGTGTCATATTATCCAACAATTATGAGGTAGTAAAATACACAGTTTGCCACGATGACAGTCTTCCTTTAATTAGGTGATGTCCTAATACCTTCTAAGTAGTTTTAATTTTTCATTAATATTTTGATGACATAGTTACAGGTAAAATATAATCCGAGATCCCTTGAACACTTCTGATCCTAAGTATATCAACATTTAGACAATGAGTCTGGCCTATATGCTGATTTTAATAATAAGAGAATAATTTACTTCTATTTAACAATAGACAAACTTCTCATGCTTTCGATGGCTGAGAATGGTGGGTATATGATTGAGTCAGAAACTGAAGTGCAACAGCACAGTATTTCCATCTAAACTATGTTTTGTTCCTTTTCAGATTATTGACGCAATGCATCATATTGATCACAATGAAGCAGCGATTTTTTTTTCCTTTTGTATCTCAAAACAATCAAGAAAACTGCATGTCACCGCATTATAGGAACCAGTGCAAATGAAGTACAACACAAAATCGAAGCAGCGAAAATTACACTTGCGAAATGCTCATGAGAGTGTCAGCAAGCAATTTGACCATTCACTTTCCACCTTCTAATCATGCAATAAAAACAGTCCATAAAACAGAAATCAAGTACATCTTCCTTTTCTCCAAGCGAATAAGCAAAGGTAAATTCGGACCTTCGTATTGGGTGACCCTGGCCGGCGATATTGGTGCCCTATGATCGTCATCCTCCCACAGGGCACTAATCTTCATGCGGTACCATCTGCAAGCAAACACTATGATTTCCCAGCTGAGAACAAAATGCCAAATTGTTCTCCAAAATTAACAAATAACCGCATATTATTATCTACATCAAGCAAAATCAAACGAATGCGTGTACCATTTAGAAACAAAATCAAAAGAAGGAAGCTCATGTTTTCTTGGAAAGAAAAGGAGAGGGATGGGGAATTTGCAGAGATCCTCGTTACCCTTGCTGGAACAAGTCCAGGTTGTGGAAGCGATCGATATAGATGGCCACCTCGTGTGCCGTCTCCATGACGATAGGCGCCCATAAGGGATCACCCCCGCGGCAGCGTTCCGCACCTGTCCCGACGCCGGCGACCGTCCAGCAATCCTCTCCCCAACACCCCGTGAACCGTGGTGGGGCCACCCTTACGACCTCGTCCCTGGCCCCTGTGTGTGGCCAGGTTGCATGTCGTTTTGGGGAGAACCGATGGTTGTGCAAGAGAGACGTATTGCTGAGATCATCCGCATGCAAATAAAGTATGAAAAAACTATAAATCTCAAATCAGGTATCAAAATTAAATTTTAATTGCACCATTATATTTTTTTTATAACAAGATCTTCAAAATAAGACTACACTTTAACAATATTTGGATGACATGCTTTGAAGAATACTTTTTATGAAGTAAGAACGAATATGGAATATTCGGAGTAAAATTGTTTCACCACCACAAAAAATTGCTCCACAAACCAATATGGTTATATCATGGGCAAATAGTACAACAAGTAAGTATACATCGAACAAATTATACTAGACAACGTACAAATAAGTACACATCCTTAACAAATTAATCTATATCCTCAACAAACTATATTCAAATTAAAAAAAATGAGTGCACATCATTGACCAATTTAGTCAGAAAGCAAATAAATAATCTATAATAGCGAAAAAATAAGCCTGCATCACAGAAATTCCATATTCAGAGTAAAATTGTTTCCCCATATTCCAAGATCTTCAAAATAAAACTACAATTGACTATATTTGTATGACATATTTTGAAAAATATTTTTAATGAAGTAGGAACAAATATTCCATATTCGGAGTAAAATTGTTTCCCCATCACAAAAGATTGCTCCACGAACCAATATGGTTATATCATGACCAATAGTACAAAAAGCGAACAAGTAATGTCAGACCCAGGCACACGGGACTGTCCACGTGGTACACTTCTCCTAGGATACGGGATGGGGTATGGCTCACGCCGTACATCTATTGTAACTACTCGTAATGCAGTAGGATTACTCGTACAGTAGTTGGACTTGTCAGACACGGTAGGAAACTGCCCGAGAAGTACTCGGGTAGAACTCTGGGCTTGTACCCAACTAGGACTTCCATGTAAAACATGTCCCCCCAGACTATATAAGGGCGGACAGGGACCTCCTCAGGGACAATCATTATCAAAGGCAATACAAACCACACAGGAATACAAACCATACAGAACGTAGGGTATTATGCTCTTGGCGGTCCGAACCTGTCTAAAACCTTGTGTTCCTTTGCACCTTCGAGTTTCTGATCTCGGCGACACCCTACCTACAAACTCACCACCTCGGGGGTATCCCTTGGTGGGCGTGGCGGTAAAACACCGACAACTGGCACGCCAGGTAGGGGAGTTCATCGAGCATCCACCGGAGAATTCGATGGCATCCTGCAACTTCAAAAGCACTGTGATCGACGAGGGCACAACCTTTATCTTCGGCTCTGCATCTGCGTCACCGACGGTTTGGGTGGCTTCGACAGCCACCTGGCCAACTCCAAGGAGCCAGAGGCCACTTCATCAACTCAAAGCAGCTCTAGACGACTTCATCGACAACCTTGACGACATGCTGCTTCCCGATCTGGCCCAGCAGATCGAAAAGATGTCCGTTTTCAACGTGACTTCCACTCGTGACGCACTAGATCTACTCGGGTCAGATTCAAACCAATATGAAAAGATCTCACGATCTAAGTCCCTCCCCGATTTGGAGGAGGATTTGGATCTGCTGCTCAAGATCAAGGACGTGGGCGCCACCACTCGCCGGGAGGCCCCCGTTTTTGACATCTACTCAGATTCCAACGAAGAGTACTCCCCGTGCAATACTACACCTTCAATTCGGTTACGAAAAGGACTCGGAGATGAGAGAGTCACCGCTTGCCGGGCGGCCCCCGCCCTTGAAAACCACTCGCAACCCGACGGTTAAACCGAAACGCTGTCGGGCAGCCTTCTGGGTTTAACCATCACATCAACACCGCAAGGACGTTTCGTGTACTGGAAGGACTTTGAGCCCTCCGAACTACTCGATTATGAGTCCTGCCTTGTGGCCTTCATGCAGGAACTACCCTTCCAGAAGGGTAGACCCCTCTCTCCCATTGCGGAAGAAGGAAAAGTAGCACAGAGCTACTCAAGTACAGACTTAGGGCTAACCACTCGCCAGATCGTCAAGTCTGTATGGCCTCCCTTCGCAATGCGGAGGACGACGAGTTGTACCCCCAGTACGACAATGAACAACTCACGAACGTCTCAGCCGATGAGCCCACAGCTGATGCTCCCCAAGATGAAGACGAGGAGCACCGAAGGATCCGGCGGGCAAAGAATGCCAAGCGCGCTCAACGCAGGCGCAACACGCAGAACCGCGCTGGCGCACCAAGGGATCTTAACAACGGTTTTGCAGTAGTCGCGGATCACGAGTACCGTACGCCGATTGGCGCCATCGCAGAAGCGCGCCATCGCAGAAGCAGCACTCTTAGCTCAACAACTCCCATCCAATCCTCAGATACAAAGGTTGCAGTACTTGACCCAACGCGCGCTCGTGCAACTCGATGGGCAACATCCAGTGTCCTCCACTCGGAATCAGCTCTTGAGGTCTGAGCACTATGGTGATACCGCGCTGGTCAGTCGCACCCTGGAGGAGGCCACGGGAGCTGGAGGAATGACAACCGCTAGCGCAATGAGGGCCACCTGTCCGCGCGTGGCAACATTGAACAAGAAGTACAACAACCCCCTCGCAACCAGCGTGGGGCAAGGCACCACGGCCAAGATCCAGTCGAGGCCAACCTCCATGATGCTCCCACGGTCGACCTTAGGCAGAAAATCAACAAGGGCCGCGACGCGCGGCTTGTTATTGAAGTGAGAAGAAGGGGCCGTACCGATAAGTACCACAACAATGACGACAGTGACCGTTTCCCCACCTTCACCACCAGTATCACCGACAAGTCCTATCCCAATGACTTCAAACCAGTCAGAATCCCCAAGTATCACGGTAAGCAGGACCCGCGACAGTGGATTCATTGCTACTCCATTGCCATTGAAGTTTCAGGGGGATCCAACTCTACAAAAGCTTTCTACTTCCCGGTGGCTCTAGAGTTCGCGCCCCTCACGTGGCTTGAAAGCCTCAAGACAAACTCCATCGACTCGTGGGAGGACCTCAAGCGGGCCTTCATCGACAACTTCCACGGATGCATGATCAGGGCGGGCACTCGCCATGACTTGTCCCAGGTGAAGCAGGAGATGAACGAGACCCTAAGGTCCTACACATGATGTTTCTTCGAGACGCGCGCCACCATCGCCAACATCACCGATGAGGACGTCATCCGTTGCATCCAACACGGCCTCTTCTCGAAGAACACGTACCACGACTTCGGGCGCAACCGCCCGACTACTTCTGTGGAGCTGCGTGACATGATGGCATGGTGGGCCGACCAGGAGGACGAGGAAAACGACCGCTTCCCCAAGTGCAACCACGACAAGCAAGACAATGGCAACGGCCATTTTGACAAAAGCTAGCAAAACCACTCGGGGAACACCCGAAAGCGCAAGCCAGACCATGAAGTCGCGGCTGTCGAGCACAACCCGCGTTGCAAGAAGTTAGAAAATAACCACTCGGAATATGAGCAAGTCTTGCACAAACAATGCCCGATACACCCGAAGTCGCGGCACACGCTCTTCGAGTGCGTCACCATCCGTAAATCACTCAACGCACCACCCCTCCATCAAGCGGAAAAGCGAAAGGACAAGGAGGATGACGAAGGAGGTGACAAGTTGGGGCGCTCAAGACTTCTAGGATCCGAAGAACGTCATCAACGACATCTTCGGTGGAGACGGTGGATTCCCATCCAAGCGCGTAGAAGCTAACCCTGCGCGAAATACTCTCTGTGGAGCCGGCCACGACAAGGCCTCTGAGATACAGCAAGGTCCCGATCTCTTTTTCCAGGGACGATCAATGGACCAGCTTCTCCGAGCAGGGAAAATTTCTGCTCATCTTAGACCCTGTCGTGGTGGGCTCACAGCTCACCCGAGTACTCATCGACGGCGGGAGTGGCCTCAACATGCTCTTCGCGAGTACCCTGAAGAAGATGGGACTGGACATCTGCAAGATGCTTACTCCCAGCAGAGCTCCTTTCTACGGCATTGTCCCGGGTAACGCGGCTACACCACTTGGGTCAGTGATCCTGCCAGTCACCTTCGGGATAAAAGACAACTACCGCACCTAGTATATAAATTTTGAGGTGACGGATTTCGACTCGTCGTACCATGCCATCCTTGGCAGACCAGCACTCGCCAAATTCATGGCCGTACCCCACTACGTCTACCTGCTACTCAAGATGCCAGGAAAGACGGATGTACTCACACTCCGTGGCGACCTGAAGAAGTCGCACGACTGCGACCAGGAGGCGATCGAGTACGCCATGACTTTACGCGTGCTAGAGCCATCTGCATAAGTACTCGCGGCCACGCTGAAGCTGACCAACATAGAGATGGAGATCTCCAACCAGCGGCCTAGCCAGTCGAGGGTTAAACCCAATCCCAGCGGTGTCGGCATCAAGATCATCCAGCTGCAAGAGAGCGACCCGTCCAAGACTGCTTTGATCGGGGGCGGCTTAGGCGACAAATAGGAAAGCGCGCTCATCAGCTTTCTTAGGGCTAACCGGGATATATTCGCGTGGAAACCAGCGGATATGCCAGGGGTGCCCAAGGAGTTGATTGAGCATTGTCTAAACGTCGACCCTAAAGCCACTCCGAAAAAGCAACGACTACGACGTTTCGCCCCCGACAAGAGGGAGGCCATCAAGAAAGAGTTAGCAAAACTATTCGCGGCTGGTTTTATTAAAGAAGTGTACCACCCCGAGTGGCTAGCTAACCCTGTACTTGTATTAAAAAAGAATAACAATGAATGGAGGATGTGTGTGGATTATACTGATCTTAATAAACACTGAACGAAGGACCACTTCACGCTCCCACGCATCGACCAAGTAATCGACTCGACGGCTGGCTGCGTCTTGTTCTCCTTCCTCGACTAGCAGGCGCAGCAAAGTGTATGTTCTAGTAGGGGGCAATCTGTACAAGCGTGGATCAGCATCAGGCATACTCATGAAGTGTGTCAGCAAGGAGGAGGGCAAAGAGATGCTCCAAGAGATTCACGAAGGCGTGTGCGGGAACCACGCAACTTCTCACACACTAGTCGACAAGGCATTTTGATCTACTTTCTACTAGCCGACTGCTTTGGCAGATGCCGAAGCACTCGTTCGCCGGTGCACTAACTGCCAATTCTTTGGCAAACAGCCCCATGTTCCGGCTCATAACCTCATCACTATACCACCTCCATTGGCATTTGCATGCAGGGGCCTGGACATGATAGGGCTCTTAACAACTGCGCCAGGAGGTTTCACACACGTGTTGGTGGCCATCGACAAGTTTAGCAAGTTGATTGCGTATAAGCCAATCGCAATGCTCACTAAAGACCGAGTGGTTACTTTCATCTGCAACATCTTACACCGCTTTGGCTTCCCCAACACCATCATCACAGATTTGGGATCTAATTTCCACTTGCATCAGTTCTGTGATTTCTGTGAACGCGGCTCTATTGAAGTCAAATATGTTTCGGTGGCTCATACGCGGGCGAATGGCCAGGTTGAGCGCGCCAACGGATTGATTCTTGCTGGATTAAAGAAAAGAGTTTATAAGGAGAATAGCAAAAAGGGTGGCAAGTGGATCAATGAGATCTTATCAGTAGTCTGGGGGCTTCGCACACAACCAAGCAAAGCCACAGGCCAGTGACCTTTTTTTCTTGTATACGGGTCTGAAGCTATATTACCAGCTGATGTAATATGGAAGTCTCCACTACTGGAGATGTTTGAAAAAGGCGAAGTTGACACTGCCAGACATCTCGAGCTTGACTCAGCTGAGGAAATCCGATGCAATGCATTATTGCAGTCGGCCCGCTATTTACAAGGAGTTCGTCATTACCACGACAGGAACGTTCAACAATATTCTTTCAACGTTAGAGATATGGTTCTTCGACGTATCCAGGATGATACTAGGCTACACAAGCTTAATTCACGGTGGGAAGGACCTTTCATTGTGCACAAGGTTACAGGACCTAGTTCTTATCGCTTACAATAACTGGATGGCCAGGAGGTACCAAATTCTTATGGAATATTGAACATCTATGGCGGTTTCATCCTTGATCCTCTGGGGACATCTTCTATTAGTGCCTGGAGATTGATAATACTAGTACAACTCTATTTTACCGGTTTACGACTGGTACAACATGCAAGTTTACTGAAGGGGTCTCACTCCCATACTTTCTGTAACTAATTACTAGTTTCTGAGCAGTATCTTAGATTACTAAAGGGGCCTTACGCTCATACTTCCAGTACAACACCGCTCTACTGGTTTGCGACTGGTACTACGCGCAAATTTGCTAAAGGGGCCTCGCTCCCCTAGTTCCAGTAACATATTACTTGTTTTCGACTTGTACACTATGCTATTGAAGGGGCTTCACTCCTATGACAAGAAGTTTACTAGTTTACGACTAGCTGTGCACATATTCGACTACTTCGACTACTTATCTTGACTACAATCCTAGTCGGGATCGAGTCCGACTAGATGCCTTCATCGACTGATTTAAGCACCAGCAGCTACTTGCTCAATGCTTGGACTCGGGGGCTAGCACCACCGTTTTTCTACGACTACTTTACGATTATCATCTGACTTCTGGCTCGGAGGCTTGATGTGACAAGGCACTCAACATGTCTCAAGGGACAGCTCTCATGCTTACATGCTGGACGCTGTACAATTACTCGACAATACCCGATCCAAGAGGCTTTTTAAGATTTATCTTGGGTAAATATTTGTTAACCATTATTTTAGAAATTTTATTCCAAAATAAGAGGTTTGTTCAAAATATTACCCAGATGACTTATTTAGTCATTGGCTCAGGGCACAAAGATTGATTTGGGAGGTAATTTTGGGTGTTGGTTGGGGATGTTATTTGTTTCACCATTTTTTCAGAGAACTCATCCCGAAAAAAAAGAGGTTTTCAAATTTACTACACCAATTTGCCAATATTCACCATCAAATCTTTGCCGTTATATATTGCATGCCACGACTCTTTGGATCCTTTATTCCAAAACTTGAGGATTTCGATTCAAGGTTCGGAGGCTGCAGGACATGTGTCATCAGCGACTTATTTTTCAAATCTGCTGGAACATAAGGATAGAAGACTCAAGATTGAAATTGACCCTCAGCCTGATTCTACGAGTCAGCCTAAGGCTCGGGGGCTACTCCATATGGATTGCGAGTTTAATCGCACCCCATATAAAAAAGACTTGATAACTATTTGAGGCATGAGCACCTCATGCCTCGACGCAACCAAGAAAGTACTTGGAAGATACCTTCAAGACAAAGTTCAAAAGAACTCGAAGACGCCTTCAGAAGTACTCGGACACCTACAGTACTCAGCTACGAAGAGCTCGGTGGCTTGTCAGACCTAGGCACACGGGACTGCCCACGTAACACACTTCTCTTAGTATACGGGATGGGACATGGTCCATACCCTACATCTGTTGTAACTACTCGTAATGAAGAAGGATTGCTCGTACAGTAGTGAAACTAGTTGGACACGGTAGGAAACTATGCGAGAAGTACTCGGGTAGGAAACTACCCGACAAGTACTCGGGTAGGACTCCTGGGCTTGTACCCTACTAGAACTTCCATGTAAACTTGTCCTCCCAAACTATATAAGGGTGGACAGGGACCCCCTCGGGGATAATCATCATTAAAGTCAATACAAACTACACATGATGTAGGGTATTACGCTCTCAGCGGCCCGAACCTATCTAAAACCTTGCGTTCCTTTGCACCTTCGAGCTCCTGATCTCGACGACACCCTACCTACAAACTCACTATCTCGGGTGTATCCCTCGGTGGCGGTAAAACATTGACAGTACCCCATGTTGCAGATCTCCCTTTGAATGTTGTAGATGTGGTAGCATTAGGTGTAGATCTTGTGTTTGACTGCTTGTTGCATCATGTCATGGCTTGTACTATGCACATCTTCATAGATGTACATATTTTTCCACTGCCATCTAATACAAGAAGTTTTATGTTTGTAATAGCCATGGATGATGTTGCCAGTAAGCGCCGCCAACTGATCCTTAAGGGGGCAGCTTTAGTTTCTGTCATTAGTGCATGGATGATGATTAGATTTAGGTACCAGTTGACTGCTAGACCTCCAATTTCTTATGGTCCAATGTTTCCTGGAGATGAGTAGAGACAGAAAAACCTTAGCTTTATTTACAACTCTAATGACACCCAATGTGTTAATCAGCTTAGAATGAAAAGGGTCCCATTCTTCCACCTTTGTGACCTGTTCCGCAATCGTGGCCTACTCAAAGATAGTTTCCACTGCAACATAAAAGAGCAGGTTGCAATGTTCCTTCGAGTTGTAGGCCACGATCAAAGGTTTAGGTGCATCCAAGTTCCATTTTTAAGGTATGTGAAACAAGAAGTAGGTATTTCCAAGAAGTTCTTTATGCAGTAGGGTAACTCAGAGCTGAGCTGATTCTGCCACCCTCCACCACTGTACACTAATACTATGTGCTTCAAGTAATTAATGTTATGGTCCTGATTTAGGATTCTGTGGGTGCAATTGATGGAACCCATGTGCTAGCAAGAGTGCCAGAGCTGCCTTTCTAGAAAGAAAGCACACAACAACTCAGAATGTATTGGCAGCTGTGGATTTTGATTTAAGGTTCACTTATATCCTAGTTGGATGGGAGGGATGGGAGAGATCAGTTCATGATGCTCTAATCTTAGCTGATGCACTTCAAAGGACTGATGGTCTTAAAGTACCTCAAGGTAATAGGCAAAAAATACATACATAAGGTAACCAATTGGCAGTCATCCAATCACGGGCCCAAATGGCTTCCCAAGCCTGGCTTGGGCTAGCCTTGCACTACTCGTACCCAGGCTAGAAGATATGCAACCATCCAATCACCACCTAAGGGCGCGTTTGGTTCGATGCATTTGCCCTAGCCTGGCTCGTGAGGTGCAGTGATGAGCAGTTTGGTTGCCTGGGAGTAGAGCTCGGCCTGGCTGGTGGCGTGCAAATCGCCCCGCCGAGCCTGGCTACCGAGAAACCAAAACGAAATCCGTTTCTGGCGGGCTTGGCTCGCGGGAGTCGCGAGGGAACACGCTGAGGCTCAAAATATGCATGTTTATCTGCCTCATCCAGTCATCCAAACAGCAGCTGAATTTGTCCAAGCTACGTTCGCTCAGTTAACCAAACACATGTACATGGCATATACATATCCAGGCTCACCTCAGCCTGGGTGGTTTGATGCGAGCCAGGTTAAACCGCTCAAGAAACCAAACGCGCCCTAAGCGTTTGTGCAGAGGCAGGCTCGCGCGGTGCGGAGGGAAGCGCGTTGGTGAGCGTGCGCTGAGATGAAAAAGCGAATTGGCTGAGCGCTCGCTGGGCAACCAAACGGAATCTCTCGTGAGCATGTCTGGCTGCAAACGCAAACCAAACAAAACGCTGCGGGCGGCCCGGAGGGTGGGGTGGTGCAAGACCGACTGCTCTGCCTCTGTCTTGGACTGTCTTTTTATTAAAAAAAACAAATCCGTAAACATGTACGGAGCGTAAAGGTGGCCGGCGGTGGTGGGTTGCAAGTGATGCTGTTCAGCTCCCGGTCACGGTGATGCTGCTTGAATGATATAAGAAGGCGTTCGCAGCTGCTCAATGGAGAAGAGGCTCGCAAGGAGCACCAACCACAGGCAGCCAAGAACGGAGACAGAGGAGTGCAGAAAGAGATGGCAGTCTTGAGAGGCGACGCGATGCCCTGGCGGAGGAGATGACCGTGCCTGCGACGGTGGGCCAACAACATTAGTGTGAAGCCTCTTTGTTGAAATTATGCAACCAACACTATGGGTACGATAGAAGATAAGAAAATGACGCATGTACTCCTATTTAATATTTTATTTGGTTGTCATTTTACTAATTTTATAGCCGGATAGGAATAATTATTTTCCAAAAGTATTCCCGAGGTCGCCCTAAAAGTATTTTGGTGATGCCTAGAGGGGGGTGAATAGTCATATCTGAAAAATCTGAAAAAAATTTCGCAGTAATTAAATGTGTCAGAACTTCCGACACTAGATCAGAACTTCCGACAAATTTAAAGTTCTTATATGAAATTCAAAATTAAACTTGAAACTGCAGAATCTGACTGAATCAAAAGTTGCACAATGATACTGGTAGACTTCTGCATGTGATCTTTGCAAGCATAACAACTCGAGTATGTAGATCTGTATAAAACAAACTCTAGGTCAATAAGAGCTAAATAGATGCAATAAGCACAAGATACAAGAGATTTGTTCCCAAAATTCACTTCCACTGAGGAAGCCACGTCTCCGTTGAGGAGCTCACAAAGAGCCAGGTCTTCCACTAACTCTTTACCTCACTCAATCAACCACAATGAAGGATTGAGTCACTTACTATGAAATCCACCAAGGATAGGGTAATACAAACTTCCCCGGGCGCATATACACGAGAGGACGCTCCACGGGCGACACGAAACCGTCTAGAAGCAAGCTTCAAGTGTAATAAATACGAATCGAAGGATGAAGATGCTTCAAGTGCTTTTGAGATGAACTTAGCTACCCTTTCACTTAAAAGGTTGAGTCTCACACCTCAATCTTGCTCTCATCCAAACCCTAGCTCGAATCAATTAAAGGATTAGCTCAAGGAGGGATTGGGAAGGAGTAATAAATGCTCTTGAAGGTGTTTGTCTCGGGTTAGGTCAGCAGCGAGTGAAGGGTGGCTGAAAGGTTATAAATACCCAAGCCCCAAAACTAGCCGTTAATGCACTGGTTAAGTGATTGTCGGAACTTCCGACAAATTAAAAACAGCTGGCCGAGGATCCCTTGTCGGAAGAATCCAGCTTGTTCCGACGAGTGTCGGAACTTTCGACACACACTGAGATAGTCAGAAAACTAGATGCACAAGTGTGTGATTTTGTGTCTCTCCTTGATGGTTAGCATCTTAAATAAGCACTTTGACACTTTCATGCTATCTGTTCGCATCCCTCTTAATAGTACGATATTTTCTAACTCAAATTCAAAATATAAAATAAGTAAAGATCTTCTTTTAAGTCCAACACCATCCTTTAAACAAATTTGACGTCTTTTTTTGCTCTTTTTCATTTTATTGAATTTTAACTTGCCCATAACTCGATAAATTTATTAGCTCCTTAATTTGTATGTCATCAACACCAAAACCCACTTAGAGGACCAAATGCACTTTCACGCCCACAGGGCGAGTGTCGGCATGGCCGCGCCCCACGCCACCGCAGACCGGCGGCCTCCGTTGACCCGAGGCGAAGCAACCTCCAGCCCCCATCGCGGGGCGAGAGTAACGGCGCAGGCCCGCACCCACAGGCCCACCGCGGGATGAGAGCAACAACAAGGCCGCGGGACGTGGCCACCCGCGGGGCGAGCGCCGGCACAGGCCGCGACCACTCGCGGGGCGAGCGTCGGCACGGCCGCGCCCCCCACGGCCTCCCACGCCACGGGAGCCCACCCCCGCGACGAGAAGCAGACCTAGCCGGGGGGTGGGAGGGTGGGTAGGGGGACGGCCAGATCCGGCCAGGCGGACCCTGGATCCAGCGAGGAGGAGGCCGGATCCGGCCCCGACGGCCAGCGGTGGAGCTTCCGCGACTAGGTAAGAAGGTCAGGGAGTGAAGGCGTAGGGAGAGAGAAGGGAGGGAGAAGAGGTGGACAGAGCCTGCTTCGGCTCGGCCGGAGGCCGCCGCCGCTGCCTGGATGGTCGCCGGCGGGGGAGGGGGGGGGTTGGAAGGCGGCGCGACGGACTCCCCCCGAGTCGCTAGGAGAACGACGGCAGGGGGGGTGGTTTCCAAATTCTGGCCTTCTAGGCTTGTCCTGAATCCTATTAGCGCGCATATGTACAATTTGATCCATCTCTGGGCCTCGTTGCCCCTTGTAATTGACCATGTAAATTTGTCTTGATACTTCAATAAAGTTCAGGTAACCCAGGGTTGCCGTAGTTTTCATCAGAAAATGTTGCTACGCTTGTGAGATGGACTTCGGTTTATGTTTTATTCATTCATGTGATTCCTGGAGCTCGGAACCTAGCCACCGCCTATTTATTTGCTGACGCTCGACTATTCAGTTTTGCAATATGACAATACCACTCAGCACTTAGTGTTAATTATTGTCATTCAACATTCATATTAGACCAAGTTCGGACTAGCTTTTTAGTTTTTATGCAGCTAAGAATAATCCAACCACCCAGCTAACAGTAATCCCATAAGCTGGCTCTCCTCAGCTTCCTAAAAAACTAGAGTTTTTTAGATCAAGACTTTTTTTTTGACAAAATGATGATTAGTATAAAGTACAGGCTGCCTAAGTTGGAAATTACTTTGTCAACCAAAAGATCAAGGAGGACCAAGAATCCATAACATATAGTCTGAGCTGAAGAATTGGTGGTGTTATCCTTTTCATCATTAGATATTTAGATCTACGCTATGCGTATTGTAAGATCTCACCGCAGTTCAAGGCATGGAAATCTGATGAACCATGTACTTTAGAGAGTGGTTTCAGAGTACAGTTCATGTGAACAGAGACTGAATATTTTAGAACATGGAGGTTCTAACTTCTTCCAGCTTGCACTCTGAATATCTTTGGTGTTCCATTTTCATATTTTTTTTGGCTATTTGTGTTGATTCAATCACTTGAAATTTTCTGGTCCAGATTTATGAATATTCCTATTTACTGAAAACTCTAAATATCGTTTTCAGAATATCGCAATGTTTGAACCAGCCTCTTAGACTAATTCATTTCTCCTGAACGCAGAGTAAAAACGACAAACAAGTAACTGCAATTCATTGCTGTATATAATCTCTTCCTACGTCCGTTACCTCGAGCTATTGCAAAAGTGAAATACAAGAACGTTGAAAACAAAAATAAAAAATGATCAAAACTTGGGTCGCCATCCCATTCTCTTCAGAATTGTGTGTAATATTTGTCAATAAAAAGGTAAAAAAAGGGTACGCAGCAGAACAAACCTGTAAAAGAAACATCCGCATCGAAGAAGAGGATGATGGCTCAATGAATTCTTCAGGGATATTCAGACCTGGTTCCTATCTCTGACGGAGCAAGTCAATTCCAATAGCAAAGGATACCATTCCCTAACAATCCAAGCAGTCTGGATTGTTTGGCGTGAAAAAAATAACAGAGTCTTCAGGGATCAGAGGGAGCCGGCCCAACGGCTCATGGACGAACTACATGACGAAGCTGTGCTATGGATGACCGGCAGTCAGCTAGAAGCGGATAAAAAGGTTTCTTCTTATCAATTGGCGCCGGCAATGATCCGGGTTTTCACTTTTCAGACAAATAAACTGCATCACTGAGCAAAGAGAAAACACGGGCTAGCTAAAACTGGAAGAGCCTAGGTGAAAGCAGGCTCCACGCTCTCCTCCCTTTACCTGCCTGGCCGTGCATTCTCCTTCTCTGCGGCTCTGCCATCGTCGACCGCCCCTCGATCACAAGATCACTACCGGAAGGGAGGGGGGGCTCCTCGGCCATGGTGTTGTCGCGCATGCTGCTTCTGCGCACGCCGTGGAGCCGCGTAGCGCCACCTGGGCTGAATCCAGCTCGTGCCGTCGAAGTTCGCGGGTCCACGGCGGCGGCGGCGGCCGCCGCCGCCTCCCTTGCTCCTCGTTCGAGTTCTTGCGGATGGTTTGAGGGTGGAGCCTGGAGTGCGGGGCATGAGGCGAAGTCGGCTCGAGCACGGAGATGGGTTGGACGGCCATGGCCGACGGCCGGCGCCTTATGCAGGGTGTTCAACATTTTTGCAGAGAGCCCCCTAGGTCGGATCTGATTATTTTTATAAAGCCTCCTATTTTGGATCGCGATCCATAACCGCGATCCAATTATTTATATAAAACACTCTAATTCGGATTACGATAAATAATCGCGATCCGATTATTATATAAAACCCCCTACATATTTAAAAAATAGTCCCTTCGCCATGATTGCTGTCGAGCTCCCTCCTCCCGCGCGGCTTGCCGTCGTGTACGTGGCTCCACTCCTCCTCCTGATCTCCGTCCCCTTCCCCGGCGCCAATCTCCCCTGCCGCGCCCTCCTCCCTCAGCCATTGGCAGCCATCAGATCGCCGTTGCTCGTCGGGGCCTAGCGCGACGCGCCGGCCGGCCGGCGCCGCTGTTCTGGCGCGTAGGAGCCATGAGGCCGTCGCGAGAGGCGACTGGTGCTGCTGGGGCCAGTGACCGTGTGAGCGCTCGTGGCCATCGCCGTTGCTGAATGCGCACACCGTTCGGGCTGGGACGAATCAGCTGATGTTGTTCTTCCATGTACTGTGCTGAACTGATTAGGGCCTGTTTGGATCCAACAGCAAAAGGGCAAATAGCAAAAAATTTGCTCTTTTTTTGCTATTTGGACCCAAACGCCCCATGGCAAAATGGAAAGAGCAAAAATCGATAGCAAAAAGGAAATAGCAAAGGGCAACCAGCGCTCCGACCCCGCCGCCGGCGCCCCCGCCGCCCGGCCCCGCCTCCGCCCGCCGGCCGCCGCCCGCGCCTCCGCGCCGCCGCCCGCCGCCCCGCCCGCGCCTCCGCGCCGCCGCCCGCCGCCCCGCCCGCGCCTCCGCGCCGCCGCCCGCCCGCGCCTCCGCCCCGCCCGCGCCTCCGCGCCTCCGCCCCGCCCGCGCCTCCGCGCCGCCGCCCGCCGCCCGCCGCCCGCGCCTCCGCCCCGCCCGCGCCTCCGCGCCTCCGCCCCGCCCTCGCCTCCGCGCCGCCGCGCCTCCGCCCGCCGGTCGCCGCCCGCGCCTCCGCCCCGCCGCCCGCGCCTCCGCCCCGCCCGCGCCTTCGCCTCCGCCCGCCGGTCGCCGCCCGCGCCTTCGCCTCCGCCCGCCGGTCGCCGCCCGCGCCTCCGCGCCGCCGCCGCGCCTCCGCCTCCGCCCGCCGCCCGCGCCTTCGCCTCCGCCCGCCGGTCGCCGCCCGCGCCTCCGCGCCGCCGCCGCGCCTCCGCCTCCGCCCGCCGGTCGCCGCCCGCGCCTCCGCCTCCGCCCGCCGGTCGCCGCCCGCGCCTCCGCGCCGCCGCCGCGCCTCCGCGCCTCCGCGCGCGGGGCCGAGGCGAGTGGAGAGGAATCGCAGGGAGGGAGGGGGAAGAAGGCACGGCGCACGGGCCGACGAGGGGAGCGGAACGATTTCAGTGCTGTTTGGATTCATAGGCAAAAGAGCAAAAGGGAAAATCTTTTGCCATTTGATCCAAACACCTCTAATGGTAAAATTTTTGCCACTTTTGGCAAATGTCAAAAGTTTTGCCCTTTTGCTCTCTTGCTATATGGATCCAAACAGCACCTTACTGCACGCATCTTCACCACTTGCGGCGAAGAACGAGTTGGACCGATGCCTTTTAGTATCTACTTACTAGTACTTTTTTCGAAAAGATTCTGCTTACTAGTACTAGCAGGTCACCAAGATGATACAAGTGACAGAATATAGTGGTACAGTTTCTAAGATCCTGCTCGGAATATGAGATTTTACAAAGGGTTTGATTTTATATGAATTCCATATCCTAAGAAAAGTGTGCCACGTGGGCAGTTTGGTATACCCGAATCTAACATAGCTCCATGGACAGGACAGCGCATACCTGCAGAGCTGTGCCTAGTACTCCGGCAACTCCTTGGCGCCATAGTGGAATGCGACCCTTTGGGGGGTTTCATTTCAGAGCCAAAGCTCTGCCGGTTGCTGCACCCTGCACGGTGCTCTGTCTCTGCACGAGAACAGCGGACACCGCTGTGCGTCTTGGCTGAAATGGTCCGTCTCTTCGTCGCTAGCGCGGGTGCAGCATTGACCGCAAGTTATTTCTGTGGATGGGCATACCGCACGACTAACAACTGTTTATGCGCTTTTCTCGCCCTGTTCCTTTTCTTTTTCTCCCGACAAAGGATCATTTTACAGTGACATAGCACTCGTTAGATTTTCCGATAGATACGATAGATTCGATTGGTGAAAATTTTAATGTTGGCGATCCGGACTTCTAATCAGACACGATTCGAACTCATGCAACCGTTACACCGCTGCTCTGTTGTTTATCAACCAACCACAACTCGATTGACCTCGCAAAGAAAGCTTTTCCCTGCAAGCGAATCGAAGAACACAAGCACGCAATCTGAAATTGCAAATATGTACGAAGCAAAGATGAATATAGGGTTCAAACTCTGAACACAAAAAAACTAATCGCTATAGTAATATAGAACAAGAACGGAGGCTCTAATTCACAGCAAATGACTCGATGTCACAGTTACAGTGAACTATTTCTCGATGGAAATTAGAACTAAACAAAATCCAAACCCTAATATGGCAGCGGCTATTGAGTTTATACCAAGAAGGACGAAGCTAGGGTTAGGGGCGACGCAGGGGGAGAGGGCACAATATAGGCTTAAGGCCCGACACGATACAATACAAAGGCCGTCAAGATCTAAAACTGATGACACGGCATCTTATTATGGTTGCATAGAATGATCTACGAATTTTTTGGAGCTAAGATCAAAACCAAAAGAAAGCTTCCGTTACTAGCTTTCCAAGTATCAAAGAATACCTTATTTCGATAAGATATAACTGAACACGGAGTCCAAGCGACGACAACCCGTAAATTTGACGAGGAGCATGGCTTGTACGTATCCACCGCTGGCAAAGACGCTTACACGCGTGCGTTTCTGCTTTCCGCTGCACGTACACGTCACTGTCTCCACCGTCTTTCAAAAGCGTTGACGATGACTCGACTCATTCATGCTCTACCAAAAGAACGTATCCTGAAGAGTTGACAATGCGCGCAAGACCACGTCGTTTTCGTTTTCTCATCTGAAAGACGAACACCCCAAAAAGTCGTCTAAAGTCTTGGCACCGCGCTGACCGCTGTCGCATCCTATCCTATCCTATCCTACACGCGGCGGGTATCTCTCTCTATCTGCTCGCGCTAGTGCGTCCTCTCCTCTACCATGCACTTGCCTGATGCGATGCACCGCACTAGGAGCGGCGGCGGTTGGGGATCGCGGCATCCTCCATCCACCGCTTCTCTCCTCCCGATCCGTTCCCCAGCGCAACAGCCGCAAAAAGGCGGCGGGCGGGGATCCCCTTCCTTCCACCACCGCTCCCACCCACCAGTCCACCAGAGCCAAGCGCAGCGCAGGGGACGGGAGCGCACCCGGACCCAGCAGCGGCGGGTGCGCAGCGGCACGGCGCCTGACCCCGACGCCCCCGCACACCGCACCACCAGTCCACCACGCCGCCGAAGCGAGCGAGGAAGAGGAGCGCCTCGGCTCCTCCTCGGCGGGGGCGGGGCGGCAATGGCGTCCGGCGTGTCGTCGAGCATGGCGCTCGCGCTCGCGGGGTTCTGCTGCAGCGTCCTCCTCATCGCCTTCGTCTGCTCCCGCCTCGCCTACGCGCTGCTCCGCCGACGCCGACGACGACGGGCGCGCTCCCGCCGCGCCCCACCGCTCCCGCAGTACGCCGCCCCGCACTACTACTCCTTCGACGCCGCCCGGCACCCCGCGGGACCCGGCGGCGGCGGGGGCCTCGATCCCGCCGCGGTCGCCGCCTTCCCCACCCGCGCCTTCGCCGCCGCCGGTGGTGATGGCCCGCGCGGCTCCGACTGCTCCTCCGACGCCGATTCCCAGTAAGTACTAGCGCCTCTGTTTTTTTTTCTTCTTCTTTTCGTCTTCGTTTCCCCGCGCCGATCGCGATCCGTCACCTCGGTGCTATGGGTCTGGAACCGGCGATCCCAATCTGTGCCTGCACGCCACCCCTTCACCTGCTGTAGCGTCCCGTGCAATGCAAGCTTCGAATCTACCGCGTGCCGCCGCGGCTGAGCTCCCGCTTTCGCGTGCTTTCGGGCTGAGTTCGCGTTGGGGTCCAATTGGTTACTTGCCCGCTTGCAAGTGGACGGTGGGCGAGTTCGCCACTGGGAACTTGCAGTTCGAACGGAACTGTCATGCCCGATCGCGCACGTTTCTGCCGGTAGGATTTGGATTTCTCGGTGGTTGGGGTCAGGATGCTGCAGTCAGGAGCTTGAATTAGATTGCAGATTGGGATCGGGATGCCGCAGTCAGGGGCTTGTAGGTGTTTAGCTGGATGTCAGTGTCACTATCAGGGCTTAGTTGGGTTCATGTGGGGATCACTCTTATGTTCCTCTCGTAGTACAGTTATGTCTGTCGAGCATACTTGAACTCTCTTTTTTTCTAAGTTGTGAAAAGGTTCTGTTTCTTGGTGGCTGAACATGAAAGTTGATTAGACTGTAGCCGGTATATAAGGTAACACAAGTTGTACTGGTCCCTCATCAAAGGGAAGTGATGTTTTCAGTGTTTTTCATAACTGAAACAAACCTAAGGAGAAATCATGGTTAGCGTTACTTCCCAATAGTTAATATCAACATATTGCCTGAAATTTTACTAAATTAGGTGTTTTCTTACATTTTCCATCATGCCCTTTGCTATGTCTGTGCTTGCTAATGTTACGGAACAATCATCATGCAGCACGCTGTTAGGAAGTAGCCTTTGGCACCTAAAAGATTGTCATTGAGGATGCTGATTAACTTTTTCAGTACAAAAGAAGTTGTCCTTGAGGATTTCGGTGCCTAAATAGAGAACGGTGCAATTATTTAGTACCAGTGCCTCCATTACTGTGCTATGCTGGACATTGACAAATGAAACATTGGGTCCCTTAGCTTGCATTGTTACTGGACACTACTTGATCAATCACATCAAATTGGGGTATATCTGTTTAGCTGTTCCTGAATAAGATGGTCGAGACGGACGATGAGGCATCTGTTATCAAGTACACCAACCTGACCTGTGGTGCCTGTTGAAAGGGAGACAGGACTGGATTAACTATTCCTCAGACAGAATGCATAGCAGTAACTAAACATTTTTTGATTGCATAACCTAGTTGCATGGATCCTTTCCGTCCATGAACATGAAACACGCTGTTCAGGTTTTCTCTATCATATTTATGTGCCTTTAGTTTTTCATTGCCTCACTGAAGTTACATGAGAACAACAAGCCATCTGATTACCAAACATGGAGGGAAAACAGTTTCAGTCTAAGGCATATAGTGTCTCCATTCTGAAAGAAGAGTAACTATGTCCGGCATCCATTTCTTGCACAAACATGAAAGTTGATTGTTGTCGACTCTGCTGCTGATATATTCTGGTTGCCATTTCTGTTTTCTTTTGGTATTCTTTAGCAACTATCTTTGATGGCATATTGGCACTAAACCTAGTCACTGAACTGCTTACATCATTTTTGGCAGGTGCATCATCTGTCTTGCAGAATACGAAGAGAAAGATGTGCTACGCATTCTTCCCTACTGCGGCCATGATTTCCACATGGCCTGTATAGATTTGTGGCTGGAGCAGAACTCAACCTGCCCGGTCTGTAGAATCTCATTGCTTGATAACCCTGATAGCGAACACACCGCACCTCCTCCACTACCCAGCGTAGCTACAAGCCCTCCAAGCTCCCCTGAATCAACAAGATCGGATCCGTGTCGCTGCCTGTTTGCCAGCACAGGACATTCATCCAGGTCATCGGAGGCTCCTAGAGATGAGCCCGACCAGGAGAATCAGGTGGCGTCTGCCCCATCGGTGAATGGGGCTAGCAACATGCCACTGTCTGAAGTTGACCCCGTGCCTGAAAATAACAGCCAAACAGTAAGGAAGCAGGTGGACAGATCTACCCAGCTAGGGCCCTGCAAATAGCAGCTGCTTGCTTTGGCGTCTCTGTTCTGCACAGAACTGCAGGGAAGTTCCTGTCATCCTGTGAAATGTGAAACATCTGCACTGGTGGATGCCTGCTGTAGGTTAGTTTTGAGGGGTTTGTTGTAAATATGAGAAATCATTCAGGTTTCTTGCTGGAGGGAAAAAACAAAAAGAGAGCCCTTTTTTTTCCAATCGTACTCAAAACAGCTAGCTGCATCCAAAGTCTTCTCACATTTTGTGGTAGCCCTAGCCCACAGAGAGATGATTGTTACAGCAGAAGTACATTTGCTGTAAGCTTCTACCTGCTGTACTGCCGTTGGCACGAGCAAATAGGATGAAGTGAATCTTGATTAGTCCCATGTGATGATAGCATACAACACTGAGACTGTTTCTGTACTGGAGAATAAACTGACAAAAGCATTTGACACGAGCACGCTTGTCTGAGGATTCAGGAGATTAGCTGCTGATGCAGCCGTCTCGCTCAGGTACGCATGTAAAAATTCTTCCGAACGATCCAGCCCACTGGGGGGTAAGAGCTTCACAGTGATGGAGGCGCCCCAGCGCACTTAAATCGGGCAGGGCAGCATCATGGCGCCATG
The DNA here is from genome assembly GCF_002211085.1 of Panicum hallii. Classification (NCBI taxonomy): domain Eukaryota; kingdom Viridiplantae; phylum Streptophyta; class Magnoliopsida; order Poales; family Poaceae; genus Panicum; species Panicum hallii. The sequence continues at coordinate 2,187,665 of NC_038049.1, read as the reverse complement.
ATCCACCAGCTGCAAAGCCACTGGAAGCGGAGGGAGGCCGGGAGAGCTTTGAGCTTTTTGGTTTTGGAGTGCGCCATGGGGTGATGGGGGGGAGGTTGAAGCACCTCACCTGTGTGCCCGGTGAAGTTCAGGGAGGGCGTCGTGGTGGAGGACGTGCTCGAAGGGCGTGACCGACCTGGGTCACCTTGTCTTCCCGCCGAGATATAATGGACATGATCAAATCCTTCGAGTGGTAAACCGTGATTGACCTTTTCCTTTCCTTCCGTGAAGCTTAGAGCATCTCCAACCATGAATTCTATATTTGGGTCCTATAATTTGTATTAGGGATATATTTGATGTGTTTAGGGTAAAAAAAGCTTATACTCCAACAGTGGGATCTCAAATCATATCATTTACAACTAATTGGAGAAAGATTGGAGCGGAGGTATTGGGGAAAGAAGTCTCTGTCAGTTAGATTTCGTGGTAAAATGGAGATAGGACCCAACCAATTGAGTCCTATATCTAGGACCCGGAAGACTGGGTCCTAAATTGATTTGCCAGTTTTTTATAAAATAGAACTCCTGTTGGAGGCTATTTTTTTCTTTTAAACCCTATATTTATCTAGGACCCGGAAGACTGGGTCCTAAATTGATTTGCCAGTTTTTTATAAAATAGAACTCCTGTTGAAGGCTATTTTTTTCTTTTAAACCCTATATTTTAAGATAGGACCTAATTTAGAACTTCTATTGCTGAAGCAGTAGAAGCCTGGATGTGTTTAAGCAAGCTTTTGGGTCAGTCATTCAGGAACCTGCCCGGCTTCTTCAGAGATGCTGACGCACGTCTTCTCGCTCACCTTCGCCTCCGCCGCCGACCTCACCGGCAGCTGCATGGGCCACGGCCGCGTTCGCCGCCCCGTTCGTGGCCGCACTCGAGAAGGTGGTCGTCATCGCCAAGCCACCGCCTCCGGCGGCATGAGCCTCTGTCGGCCATTGTACGGTGCCTTTTCAGGAAGCAGATCCAGGTCGATGTACTACGTGCGTCCGTGCTAAGGCTCCTTATTGCTGCTTGTTCTGCTATACGTCCCTCCCGGCTACAATCATATGTAATTTTGGTGATCTTTCTGGTAGCAGCTGCCTGTACAATCACATGTAATTTCTCTCTCTTTTCGGCGTTTATGGTGAATTGATGGATCCCTAATCGAGCTTTATTACTGTCTCCTGCTTAAACTTTGACAAAAGCAGGTGTGGCCCTAACTTTGGGTAGTACAGTGGTTACTCCTACATTACTTATTTGTAAACAATAACAAGTCAGTGCATTCCTACGAAGGCATTCATGCTGTCATTTAAACTCCATCTGAAGGACCGAAGAGGAGCTGCGTTTATCTTTGGCGTCCTCTCTTTCCTGGCCTGCCTTTTGGGGAATGATGGATGGAGCTATATTACCTTTGTAGACATAAAGCAAAGAGACAGCTGCAGATTAGTTTCTCACATAACTGACAAACCTTGGAGATTTCAAATGGCAGGGACAGAAAGGGACCAAATGTATATGCATGTTTAGGTAGTACATAATCCTGACGATCATTGTCTCTCTTATACAAGGATGACAAGAAAAACTGACGTGTTGCAGTTATCGTCAAGAAATTTGGTGATTTCGGAAAAAATATATAGGTCACATTTCTGGTAGCAGCGCTACTTGTGTCGTATCACTGTAATTTCTCCCTGTTTTCAACGTTAATGATGGATTGACAGATTCCTAATCGTTTCTTATTACTCAGTCCTGCTTTAACGCTTTGGTCGAACGGTAGTTACTCGTGGTACTTTTTCAATATGTCAGTGCTTTCTTCTAGTGAAGGCATCTAAAACTCCATTGTCCTCGCTTCCTTCTGTTTTCATTTTGGGAAATTTGAGATTTATCGTTTCTCTCTGGAACAAGGACCGCAAGAGATGAGTTCTCCTACCACTATCACCAAAAACTTCTTTTTAGGCCATGATGGGCTGGGCATCTTGATGTGTACTTTCGCATTAATTTCCTTTTTCTGCGCGATGATAATCCCAATCTTCCTAATTACATAATGGTCATCGTACCTGCGAGGTATACTTTCACAATCTTCATGAAATTCAGTGGCCATTGCATAACTTAGTGATACGATCAGGACAATGGGACGGCATATGACAGTTGCAACTACTACAAAAATGTCATGGGCCCATTGAACCATTCTTGCGATGATAGACATATGTGGCCAGTAAGATTAGCTACTTGTAGAATTGGAGTAAGTAGACCCCAGCAAGAACACGCAGACTGAAAACAGCGTGATCAACTGAAAGGCTGAAGTCGTCGCTTTCAGTTTCTGAAGAATCACTGGTAGTCACAGATCAAACCCATATAAACGGGGAGGTTCACCAGACTTGCAAGCCTTAACCTTATCAAAACATAGTCCCCAGGATGCTCGCTACTTCAGCTGAATTTTCCAGACGTGCTGCAGTGAAGAATCAATGATTGTGCTGCTATTTTAAGCCAGTGGTCATATCTGAAACAGTATCAAGAGCACTGCGAGCAAACTCAGCACACCATTTGTATCCAGTCATCTACAGATCAGGTCACCATTACCACTCCACACGATGCACAACTTGGAAGCAATGAGTAATAAATCTTGAAAGCAACACTGCATTTGGCCAACTCCAACTCTGACTCCAAGTCCAAAACAAGGCGCAGCTCAGAAACCACGATGAAGTTGGCCAGATTCCATGGCTGCCGACGTGCCGTGCCGAGAGCAATCATCCATTCATCTCACACATATGGAGACTCTAGACTTTTTCTTGTACTGGTTTCTTGATATGATACTGCTAAGTAATCAGATGTATGTTTGAGCATGTTTAGCAACATACTCACACGCTGCTGTAGCAAGTTTACCAAGAATTAAAGTGGAAAATTTGTCCTTGTGTGGCAACATGTTCTTTTTATAAAAAATTTATAAAAATGAATGTGTGGCAACATGGTTGCTTGGCAAATAGAGTAACAGATATGATGATGCTCACATGATGGGTGACACCTTCATCAGTCCCTTTCGTCTGCTATCCTAATGCCAATTTGGCGTGGGAGTATCAGATAAACTCCAGAGAGAAAAACAAAACCAAAGACGCAGCAGGATCTGTTCTCTCGTTCTCTCGTGCGAAGCAGCAGGAAAGTGAAGCTCTCACCGGAGAAGAAACTGGCAAGGAGAAGCAGTTGTGCTGTATGCCGGGACAGCTTGGGACCAACACCAAGTGGATCATCACACCTACACCCCCGTCAGACTTTGCAAACAGAGACAGTCATGTGGCGATGAATTTGGACAGGGACAGGGACTGCTGAAATTACAAGGACCAAAGAGCAGCAATGAATTAATGATCGACCTATGCAGGGCAAAAGACAAAGCAATGATATGATAGGCTGCAAGTATCTGTGAACATGTGGTGGATTGCAGGATTCAGTACTTGGGAACTAAATTGAAGCACAAGTGTGTCATAAAGAACAGCCGGGCGATATATTTGATTGCAATGTGCAGGAATCTATGAAGATACCCCTGCATTCTTTTCAAAATGTTAAAAAGAAGAAGATGTTCATGCCGTGCGTAGTAATAGGCACACAATGCCGATGTACCACTATGGAATTGTGCTAGGATCATTTCATTTGTATCACTGTTAGTGCATCATTGCATCAAAACAGTGAAGAGCAGAAGCAACTGAGGTAAACATTGATGGAAAGCGTACAACAAGCAGAAATTTGCAAGCTTTTGTACACCACCTGACATTTTGCACACAGCAGAAACGCTGAATCAAGCGCATTCTAATCTGTTCTAGTATAATCCTTTGATAACTGTACGAGCACACAGCTAAAATTAACTGAGGAAAAGAGGAAAAAGCGAAAGGAAGAAGAAGATGATCCCACACACAAGCAATCTCCCCTCTCCTCTTTGTATACCACATTTTCATGGTGTCTTCTCAAACCCATTTGGCACACTAGAATCTACAAGCCTAAACTGTAAGCACAACCATTCCCATCTTGGTTTGGTTGGATTTACTAAATCCACCAAATTTCCAAGTCACAGGACAAGCAGCAACCAGGGGAAGCAAAGCAGCGAGCATCAGCATTGACCTCTTGGGAGAGCTGAAGCAGTGAGCATCAAGGCGGCGTCTTCATGGCCTGGACGACGAGCGCGAAGCCCGGCGCGGCGGCCTCCTCCTCCAGCCAGAGCCGGCTCTCCAGCGCGCTCCTGGCGCGCAGCATGACGACGGCGCACCCGGGCTGCTCCCGGAACCACCAGCCGTGCAGGTCCCACAGGACGTCGACGGGCGCGCCGTCGACGAAGACAGTCTGGTTGCCCCGGAAGTTCCAGCGGAGCCGGCGCGTGTGCACGGCGCGCTTCCCGTCGACGCTGACCCAGAGCTCCTCGCTGCCTCCGGAGGTGGTGGCGCAGCCGACGCTGACCTCGTGCTCCGGCGCGCCCTCCGCGAACCGGACGCGCGCGCTGTGCATCGCGTTGGGCGCCGCCACGACGCGGTCCGCGCGCGACACGGGGAGGAACCGCGCCTTGGGGATCTGGCCCTCGAACTTGGCCTTCACGAACTCGGCGGCGAGGTCGCCGACCGCCAGGACGACCTCGGCGTTGGCGACGGCGACGAAGTAGAAACCGGAGACCGGCTCGGGGGACGACGCGGCGGCGGCATATTTGGCGGCGGTGAGGTCCCAGAAGAGGGCGAGCGGGGGGTGCTGCTGGTCGTCGGAGGGGAGAGAGCGGGTGCCCTTGCGGCGGCGGAGGAGGACGGCCGGGGAGGAGGCGGCGGGCCCGGCGAAGGAGAGCGTCGGGGGCCCGAGCGGGGAGTGGGACCAGGTGAGGCGGAGGAGGAGCGGCGGGGAGGATGGGGAGAGCGGGGTGGCGCGGTAGGTGACGGCGACGGAGAGCGTGGCCGGCGAGGAGGAGCCCGCGGCGGAGGCGGCGACGAGCGTGGAGGCCGGCGTGGTGCAGGCGACGCGAACGGCGCCATCGGAGACGCAGGAGGCGAGGTCCCGCACGGAGGAGGGGAGCAGCAGGCTGGACGCGCTCACCATTTGGGGGGGAGCTGGAGCTGGGAGCTCGCGACCTGCTGCGGCGGGGAATGCGTGAGGTCTGGCGTGGGAGGGGAGAGGGGAGAAGGAGAGGTGGGGACTGAGGGGGGTTATGAATGAATGAGCTCGGGTGGTGGGCGCGGGGGCGACCCGACGGCGAGGGTGGCGGGCGGCGCTGCGGGGGCGGAGCAGAGAGCCGACAGGTAACTGCCGGAGCAGGGCCCGAGAGGGAGATGACGCTTCCGCTTTAAGGCGAGCGGAGGCCGTGCTGGCCGTCGGATCAGGGACGAGGGGACGCGAGCCGTCCGCTTTGCTCAGCGCTTTAAAGGCTGTGATGACGTGAAAGAGAAATTCAAGCCTGTGTGGCGCGGCTTCTAGCAAGTTTTTTTTTCAAATCTCAAAAAAAAAAAGTTTTTTTTCAAACAGGAAGTAAAAAGTGGGAGTCTCAAATAAACTTACTAGATCACTGGCTCAAAAGATAGTTGGAACCCTACCAAACGGACCTCAGTGTGCATCTCAGTTCGAACTACGGGCTGTCTAGTTTTGGTTCTTTTACCCTAGTTTATAGAGAGAGAAATCACCAAGTCACTGTTCACCTGAACGACCGTTAGCTCATTTAAATGTTACTGCTGCTACCGTTTAATTAAGTGATAATTTAGCCCGATTAATTGATCATTGTTAAATAATTAGCTAAACTATTGGTGAACACTGTTTAGCATTATGTGAACATTAACCTAGTAAGAACCTTTCATTAGAATAAATATTCAGGGAGCCACAACTTTAAACTAACTTTTGATTGCTGCTAAATTCGCCTACCTTGTTAGTCTCCTGGCCGGCCATTTAGCTTCTTGCCTAAATTTTGCCTAAACTTAGTTGACCATTTTTCTTACCTTAGTCAATCATATGTTATGATATAACAAAAAACAGTGTTCTATTTATGATATAACATTTTCTTACATGTTATGATATGTTAACTCACTAAAATAATATATGAGACATTTCAAATAATTGAGTTATGATGAAAACTAAGCATGAATGAGTACACTAGGCTTTACTTTCACAACGTATTCTAATTTCCATATAAAATACATGCATTTTATTAAATGCAACTGCAACAGAATCATTATTTTTGACGATCCTGATCTTGACACATGCGCGTTGTCGGCTGTCAGGGGCGATGGATCTTCTCCCGTTTGGCTGCTTGTTGCCAAGCTTCGGAGCTCGTGGACTCATCATTTGATCCCCTCCTGCGCGAGGCCGGATGGAACCAGGCCATCCACGGTGATGCCGGTGTCGCCGTCAGGCTCCAGTCACGAGCAGTTGCGGAATGGGGGTCGCTTCAGGCCGCATGGGCGCCAGGAACAGCGCAGAACGCATGTCTCCTTTGTTTGCAGGAAAACAAAGGAAGCCAGCACAACCGGTCTTGTCTGCCATCTTCTGAACGTTCCTGAATTCAAGCTCGAATCCCATTTTCTGGAAGACACGCAGCAGAATCGGCTCAAAGTTTCAGAAAACAAATGAACAAGCAGGAGGAGCTAGAGCGACAGGCAGCAACAGCAGCAGGGGCCAAGTGCCGGCTCAGACAGGACGGCAGATCAGTGATGGCAAAAGTGCGGACCTGATCAATGCATCACGCATTCATGCATTCACGTATGTATGATGAGCAAAAGAGATGGGTACCCGTACTGTACTCCCCCCTAGTACGCTCGCCCATCAACGACGCAGGCGTCGCTGCCAACTACTAACCCCCCAGCAAGATCGCAGATCCACCCGAACGCAACGCCGATCTTGGCACCACATTACCTGCAATCCATAAAAAGGTTACGCCTCCCCAGTGATGGAGGATTAAGAAATGCGTAAACGATGCCATCAAGGAAAGCAAGATGAAAAATTAGAATTCAAGCAAAGACTTCACTTGCTAGCTGCTACCTTGTCTCTTATCTTATGTCTCCATGTTTCTTCAATGCGGTCTCGCTATCGCGGGATGGTTCAGTAGTTAAGGTGTAGCACGTATCTCTTGAACCGCGAAGCTCCACCGCACACCTGCCACACAAAATGTGTCGCGGTCGCACGGGAGCGGAGCCATGATCTCATAAATTTGCACCCATCTTGACAGATCACTGCGTTAAATAACTGACAGACTTTGCTAGATTATTAGCCAACACTAACCGGACTAGACTGTTTGAAATTTAAGAACCGCACAAGCGCATGGACCATTGGTCTGGTCCATGGGTTATTAACCAATCTGATCTGACAAGTGAGCATGTGAAATACGACTTCAAAAAAGGCGCAATTGGATTATATTAAGATGGTAGCTTAGTCATTCTGGAGTAATCTACTTCGATAACTAAGAATGCCGGAAATACCAGGCACTTGATCCCAGAAGCATTAAAAAATTATATGCATAGTCTGTTGAATAATTGCCCGAGCAGATGGAAAAATAAAATAGTTGCCCCATGCTGAATAATTGTTAAAGAAGAAATGAGACACTCGTCTGAAAACAAGGAAAGCGGGATCCCTGAAAACATTAGACGGCACTTTCAGCTCTCAACAACCGGCAAAAGTCGAAACCAATTCATAACCCATTTCCTTCTCCTTCTCAGGAAAGATCAGATAGTGTGGTATTCGTGCACAAGGATGTACAGTCTACATGTCTAATCCTGTCGGCAAACATAACTTTGTATTGCCAGGAAAGGGAAAGAGGCAAGCTAGCATTCTGCTAGGTTCAATCATACCTGTATGTTTCAGCAACAGATGGATGAAATTCTTTTCTCTTGTTAGACTAGGTGTTGACAATGACTCAATGAGATTCGCCAAATGCAGAGGACACAAGTTGAAAAAAACAGGCCTTTGTGTTTCTGACCTACAATAGAACCAGCTCAAGAGAAAGTGGTATGCAATTGGAGAGAAGTTATATTACTCTAGCTGATAGCAGCAAGGCAGTTGAGCGGTTGAAAAGGCCAACAACTTTGTTATCTTCAGTTCCCTAATCAGAAGGAAGAGAAGCATTAGAAGGAAAAAAAAAAACAGATTTCCAGATATGTACTTTGCTGCCAACTATAGATGCATTTTGTCGTCTTCTACGCTCCAGTTGGAATGGCCCCTCGTGCTACTTGCAGGTTGCAACTGTTGATCAGCATGGGGAAGTTTCCACTCCATCAGGAGCCCAGTTGGTCCTACTTTAGCAGGAAGCAGCGTGGCAATGAAGAACCATAGACATCACATTACGCTGGAAGTATTACTAATTGGAATCCTTAAGAACTTTCAGATTATTAGGTAAAGCATGAGATCTACTTGTCTTCAACAATTTTTAGCAGCTGCTATGAGGCATATGACATGGTTGTAGCAAGTGTTCAAGCAAATGGAGAAGCATGGATGGAGAATGCATGCTTCAACAAGCATACAGAGGACAAGGAGGGCCATCAAACGGTCAAACCAATTGCTGTTACTTGGAAACACTGTCCAGCTCTTCCAGAAATCATAGGGCGAGTTAATCGTCCTCCAAAAATAGAATAGTGCCTATCCTAATACGGGGAACATGGACTTCAGATCTGTGGCTAAACAATTTGCAAGGTCAAACTTCAGGAGGTCAACTTTTGAGAGAATACAGGAGGCCACGAATCCTGAATTCTTGACAACCATCAAACTGATCCTGTGCATTTCTGTTCTTTTTCCCCCTATTCCAACACCAATGCTAGCATATTCCTCTCACTGGTCTGAAATACTTGGTGTTTTACTTCTATCTCTGTGGAAAAAAAACAAGAACGATGGCAATGCCATTAGTGCTTCACTGTTGGAAACATGACTTATCTTTTTTACTGGAAGGTGTATTTTTAAATCAAATTAAACTTTGCAGTAGATCTAGTTTAGACCAAGGAGTACATTTTATGAGGGCAAAAATGGGACAGCAACACCACAGGTGAAGTGTTGGATGGAACTGAAATCGGATCAACAATGTGCATAGGAATCAACTAATCATGGGTCACTCGTGGTCCCCTCATCCCCTGACATGTGAAATGTAAAATTTATGTTGGGAACAAAAAAGGTACGGTCATACAGCAAAGCATACGCCAGTGCCAAAAACTCCCGAGATCACGCTCTCTAATGAAATACAATGGCAAAAATGTGACCTTATTACCTACTGAATTCAGTACTGGAACAGACACACACTTCCCAATGATTGAAAGATTTTTTTTTGGGGGATAACTCAATGATGAAAGATTAACTAACGAATACACAACAGGGAAAGCACGATGAAGGATTGTAGACGAAGCAAAAGCTTGATCCCTTGTCACATGGCTAATGTCTCCATTTTTGTTCATAGGCCTAATGCAACATTTTCGTTCAACATTTAGGTACCACTCTGTACTAATAGCTCTTAAATTGCAAAATTCCAATAAACACATGGCAGATCAAATGTGTCGCATGGGATGCAACCTTAGTCTAATAAGTTTGCCCCCGTCTAGCCAGTACATTGTATTAATTACCAGAGAGACTATGCCAAGACTCACCTACAGCTGTGCTGATACAGGTTCACAAGGATCTGCACATTGGTCCATGAACGGGTCCATGAGTCATGAACCAATCTGATCTGAGAAATGAGAATGTGAAATATGGTCAAAAAACTATTTTATATACTAAATCAAATCATGGAGCAGTGTGAGAATAAGAGAATGTGATTCATGCATTGTAAACCAGTTGTTGATCTAAAAAAACATTATAAAATTGGTGCATGATTGTTGACTTTGATTTCAGATCCAAGAGGAGGAAAAACTACTAGCCCCATACTGAACTCTATTGGTATAGCATATGTCATTAAATGAGACATCTACCTTAAAACAAGGAAGATAGGATTCCTAAGAACAGTAGAAAGTAATTCTTTAATTCTTTAACTTTCAACAACAGGAAGAAACAGAAATACATGTAATGCTGCAAATTAGTTACTTCCTTCTTATGGCAAACCAGATAATGTAGATCTCCCCACATAAGGGACCACGCAGTTAGTAGGAACAAAATTTATTGTCACTATGAGAACCAAATATTATGCTGCAATTCATATATGTATAACAGAATGGCAGATAGATGAATTATGTACGCTAAACACGTTTTCTTTGTTCTCGTTCAACTAGGAAATTTTGACTATGAATGGTCTATAAATGCATAGGCTGACAAAAGAGCATTTTATATCACCTAACCTACTACTGGACCAGTTAAAAGATTAATTTTTGCAACAGGGGAGACGATTTAATACTCCTAACTGACAGCAGCGAAGCAGTTGGGGAGATGGTACAGATACTTCTCAAGTTTTTCCAGACTAAAACGTAGAGAAAAAATCAACATGGATGCAATTCAGACTTCAAAATAAATTAATTATGCGCTCAACAGGAAGGAGGATACCAGGTAACTCCCAGTTGGAAATGATGAGGTTTCCTTCCGGGCTAGTGTAGCTGGGATGGCCCAGCTTGCTGTAAATTGCAAAAGCTCAAAACACTTCAATCTTTTTATCAGCATGAGAGGTCTCTGTTAAAAGGTGAGCCCACACGGTTCTAGCTTATCAATATTTACAATAACTGATTGCGCAATGCTCAACATATTAGTTTCCCCCCTACTTTGTTGAGGACACAAAATATTGATGCACAAAGACATGTGGATCAGTTGCCTGAGGCTTGCAATAGCCCTATCTGGCAATTTCAGTAGCTGTAATAAGATTAGTAAAAAGTATAAAAACCTGTGCAACACCTCAGTGTCCTATAGCTTTAATGGTCCTAGCTTATACAATTTTCAGCACCTGTAATAAGCAGGACCAATCTAACAAATTAGTAGTCTTTCGCTGTCTACATCCTACTGCCCAACAAAGGAACAGGAATAAGAAAGGCTACTGAAAACATAGTTGCAGGAGAACAGATGGTCTGGACTAGACAATTTATTGTCTAGAGAGGGTGTAAAATACGCAGATTACTGAGAGAAATTCAACTTACAAGATCCTGGCATGTAGAAGTAGAAACATGCTGCTCCATGCTCTTATGGGCAACATCTATAACCATAAACGGGACACTCCATAATTTACCTGAAAATATATTCACCCAAAGAACTAGAGTCTGGGAGGCACATGAATAAGGAACACAAGTTCCAATGTTCCATGAAGTTCTTTGCAGTTTTCATTCATCGATACAAATTTTTTTACGCATTGTTCGAAAGCTCATATAAAAGGTTTTTGGGTCTCATATACAGAAGATTGGTAGTACAGTAAACACAATTTCACTGCAACGTCTTTGATCGAATTAGTTGATATCATCCTGAGGATTGGGTGCAATTGGATTCACAAGGATCATTCATGGGTCATGGCCTGATCAGTCTCCATCACTGCAGCACTAGAAGTCAAACCCTCAGTGAACTCGAGGTCCATGCTGCCTCCATGTAATTGCATCCGAAATTGTGATTTCCGCTTGCTTCTCCTCTCTCTCCTCTTCACTGCAAAATCTTCAGATAACTCCTGGCTTGGGCTCTCACCAATGTCTACTGTACCCAGATGAGAAGCCATCATTCCATTGGCCTGAAGTTCAGATAACCTTCTATTTCTTGCGGATGCCGCAAGGGGCCGGACCCAACAAATGGCAAGAACAACAAGAACAATGTAGACAGAGAAAGACACCCACACACATAATGTCCATTTCAAGCCGTGCGCCAAGCTCTTTGTCCACGGGGGAGTTGTCTGCACAACAACCTCTGCTTTGTACACCTGAGGCAGCTGCACAATAGCAGCTCTTGGCTGCAGCAGAACTCTGATGAGCCCTGTTCTCTTGTGACGGCCATGACCTTCCCTATACTGCAACACCTTGAGATTTGCAGTCTGGGTCTCGCTCCGCACGCCCAGCGTGAGTGGCACACACATCAGCGCAGATTGCGCTAGCCGGACAGGGGTGCTCTTGTACCTCAGCATATATGGCTGTGCAGCTGATGCCATGGTGATTCCACTGACAGAGATTGCCTCTGTTTTAATCTGCAGACGATAAGCTTACCATGAGTAGCAAATCATCATAAGAATTATTAAGTTCCAAGAAATTTGGATTGGGAATCGAGTAATAAATGATGCAGTTGTATACCTGGAACATGCCAACCTCTCGATTGTGGTAGGAATCGGGGAGCAGCAGCGCCATCGACACCCTCACGGAGTGCCCGGCCGGCAGCGCCAAGCCCCGCGCTCCACCGAGGGCCATCGCGGCGCTCGGCTGCGCCTCCGTGTAGTCAAAGTAGAGCGGCTGGCGCACGGTCACCGGCTCCTCCACCCAGTGCCGGACGAGAACGAAGCCGAGCAGCACGGACACGAACAGCGCGGCGACAAGGGCCGCGAAGGTGCACGCCGCGGCGAGCAGGCCGAGGGCCGCGCGCCGGAAGTTGGATGCGACCACCGTAGGAAGGGCGCGCAGCGCGCCGACGAGAGTGGCGACGGGGAAGACGAGGCTGAGGATGGCAGAGGCGATGAGCTCCCCGAGGAAGACGACCAGCCGGATGAGCCAGCCGGCCGGGCCGGCCAGGAAGAGGAGAGCATCATTGGGACCGGCGGCGGGTGTGCTTCTTCGCCTGCCGGTGTAGAGGCCGTTGCCGGAGACCGCGGCCGGCAAGGAGCAATCGTGCTGGTATTGGGACACCTGGTGTGGTGCTGAATCCATTAGAAGATTGCAGTTATAGGATCTAGGGAATGGACCAAACTCGGCAAAGGCTCAGTAGCCTGTAGATCGCAGTGCTGCAGGAGGATGGAGAGCTACACGTGGCAGGAGAAAAGACACGTGTCACGCTCCTGTGCAAGCTGTGAACCTTCCGCCATGCCGATCGGTAATGCCTGGTGGCAGCAACCTTTGTCAGTATCTTCGTCTCTGGAACTGATAACCACTTGGCATCATGTCATCATGTGCGCATATATATATTGATAGGGCGTTTGTCTTCGGTACTTTCGTATCAGATGCTAATTAGAAGAACTAAATATAAAATAAAATATAAAATAATTAGAAATTTAGACGCTAATTCATAAGACGAATCTATTAAAACTAATTAGCCCATCATTAGCATATATTTATTGTAGCATCATATTATCAAATCATAGACTAATTATGCTTAATATATTCGTCTCGCAAATTACCCTTCATCTGTACAATTAGTTTTATAATTAATCTATATACTTAATAATTAGTAACGAAATATTTGATGTAAGATAGACTAACATTCGCACTTGCTTGGCGACATCAAGGACAAGGAGTGCAAGCTTCAGAACTCAGGGTGCGTTCGTTTCTCTCCAGAGGCCTCTAAAAAACAGTTCTATAAATTAGAGGTCTAAACATTTTAGACCTCTAATATTTAGAGGGCTGTTCGTTACAGCCCTCTAATGTGAGTAAATTTACACTTTTACCCCCCCTTCTCACCTTCTCTCTCTGCCCTCACCTGACTCCTCCTTCCTGCTCCTTCCCCCTCTCGATACCTCCGCCTCTCCCGCCTCCGCTCCCCTCCAAGCCTCCAGGCCTGCGACCGCGCGGCCGCCGCGGGGCCTGGCACCGCCGCCGCCGCTGGCGCGCACCCGCTGCAGTGCCGCACCCTCGAGCTCTGCTTCTCGGTGGCGCTCGACAGGCTGCCGGCCGCGGCCTCGGCGGCCTTCGCCGCGGCGCAGGGGAGGACCAGGGGCGGCGGCGCGGCGCGGGGAGGAGCGGGGGGCGACGGCGCGGGGGGAGCAGGGGCGGCGGCGCGGCGCGCGGGGAGGAGCACACGGGGAGGAGCAGGGGGCGGTGGCGCGGGGGGTGGGGGGAGAGAGAGGGGGCGGCTGCGCGCGGGGAGGAGCAGGGGCGGCGGCGCGGCGCGCGGGGAGGAGCACGCGGGCGGCGGGGCGGGAGGGGGGGAAGAGGGGGCGGCGGGGGCGGCACGCGGGGAGGAGCAGGGGGCGGCGGCGCGGGGGGTGGGGGCAGCGCTGGGAATCGCGACCGGATTAGAGTGCTCGGTGGCTCTAAAGAAACGCGACCTCTAAAGGCACCGTACCCGCTCGGTTAGTGGGCCGTTCGGTACCGACCCTCTAAACTTTAGAGGTTTCGGGCTTTAGAGGCCGGAAACGAACGGGCCCTCGGACTGAGAGCTGAACGCCTGAACCTGCATCGCTAGAGTGCAGGACTGCAGGGTGCTCCCTACCACATACAGAGACTAAAAAATGTTCACACTTCATGCAGGGGCGCGGCAGCACATGGAAATCTTTTCTCAACTGAGCACATATACACTTTTTTTATGTACACAGATATTGTCATTGAGATTATGATATATTTACATCAATGTAAGGTATTTACACGTGTGTATTTCTGAAGGATGCTATACATTAACACGGAAAACGTTACCTTCAAGAATGTTAGAACTCCTCATCATTTTCGGTTGGCCGCGTAATGGGTATTGACCATCTTCCGAGATGGGCTGTGTAATTTGTGCATCTGACAACGCCTCTTCCTTTAGGTCCATCCGGAAAATCGATCACACTGATGCTTCCATCGTCTAGATGGAAAGATGGCATGTACTCCATTGGCAAATCGAGGCATCGACAGATCAGAGCAAGGTGAATGGCTGGATGGCCTACGGCCACAACAACTCGATCCGACTCACTATCATCCGGCAATTCATTTAGCAAGGCTTGCCACGCATCCTTGGATTGAGCCCACAGTCGCTCTAGTGGTTTGTATTCCATGCTGCCCATCCAGCCTGATTGCCCAAAGCTCTACAGAAAGAAAGCAAAGCATTGTTGATTACTCAAGTGCACAAACATTGAGTGTTTCCAAGCTACAAACACACTATATGCGTAGGGTAGTACATTGAAAAGGTAAGTGCAGATTTTGAAGACATAAAAGAGAGCTTGAAATAATCTATTCACTAGTAGAACTTGAATGATGCTTTGCAGAAATCGTAGACATTGAAGATGGTCAAACCTTTTGCTTTGCTTGAAAGGCATCATCAATTTCAAGTTCTAGCAAGTTCTTCATTTCCACATAACGAGGCACACAATCAGCACCTAAGCAATCCGCCGCCTCTTGGACCTGCAATGACCCCACGGGATCAAATATAGAAGGCCAAAAAACAGGCAGAAGCAAAAGGGAACACAATTTACTGAACTTCATTGTTAGTTCAGATTACAGTCACCTCGCATATAGCAGTTGCAGTATCAACAGATGCAACTTGTGGGCTATAGATAATACTGTTCACCTTCAGATCTAGAAGTAGTTCTGCAGTCTTCTGAGACTGAAAGTATATGTCCAGAAATGAGCTCAACTTGTGTTGAAAACAAACTGATGATGCAAGAAATAAAATGAAGTACCTGTATAGTGCCAAGCATGTTCAGTGGTGCATATCCCATTCCACCTAGACTAATCTGCAAGACAAAGCAATGAACGATCAATGGTGAAGATCAGACATCAGAGAACACATGCACATACGAGTAAAAGTCATACCTCAGAACTGCTCTGTGTAGTTCCTTGACAGGCCAAAATGATCCTCTTGCTAGTCTTTCTTCCACCAGAACTTCCAGCAGCAACAGGAGAATTTGGGGTCTGTACAAAATACAATGGAGCACAAGGTTAAATCAAAGGGTTTTCAGGGGCTTCAACCATTCCATTTTCCTATTGTGTCTTGAGAATTCTTCGATCTCTAAGTTGATACAAAGTGGCTGTTCTAACAGAAACAGGTAAGCAGTACAAGTTCCACCTTACCAAAAAAAATCATTTTTAACGGAAAAAAAAATAATCTTGTATATATTCTACTTGGTACAAGTCAGTGACCAGAACACACCTGATTTAAGCGGTTAAGACAAACATTTGGAGGACCTTCGCCAGTCTTTGGGGTGAAATCCAGCACACTAGCGCCACAATTGCTCTGGAGTAGAACCCGAAAGTACTCCGCACCAAGTCCTAAACAGAAAACATGTAGAATCAAACATCAATTTCAATCAACCATGGCATCAGACTCCACGCTAGAATGTAGCAGCACCCACCCAAAGAAGTGGCAACGAGAGCCTGGTTCACTGCATTGTGTGCAACCACAAGCACTGACTTGCCCTCGTGTGCTAAAATCCTCTCCCAACAGCTCTGTGCGCGGTGCCACAGCTCCCGCACCGGGTAGTGCCCATCGATGCTGAAGTTGGCCGCATTCTTCTGCCACTGCCGGTACACAACCCCGTACCTCTCCTTCCCTTCATGCTTCAGCAGTCCCTGGAAATCAGAATCACCAGCTCGTTACACTCAGGCATTTCCACAAGCACCTGCTAAGCAAGTATATGCAGGAATCAGCAAGCAGGCTGAATTGAATTGGGGCATGCGTTCCCGCAAACACCCTGCCAGCGTTGCATAGGCTAGTCATAGTAATCAGGTTCGCACCTGGAATGAGTAGAGGTCGATCTCGCGGAGGTCGGAGTCCGGGATGAGGTCGTCGTCGCGCCCTTCCCAGATGATCTCGGCGGTGCGGCGGGAGCGCGCGAGCGGGCTGGTGAAGCAGGCGTCGAAGGAGTCGGACAGGAGCATCTGGCGGGAGGTCTCGGCCTGGGACTCCCCCTTGGGCGTGAGCACGGAGACGTCGGAGCTCCCCTGGATGCGGCCCTCCGCGTTCCACGTGCTCTGCCCGTGCCGCACCAGCACCACCCGCTTCGCCGCCCGCAGCGGCGGGAGCGACGCGCCCGGGAGAGGCGGAGGGGACCGCTCCAGCTCGTGCACGCTCGAGCAGCGGACGGGGATCCGTGGGGCGGTTCGCCGGCCGGCGGTCGTCGCCGGCGGGGCGGGAGCGAGGAGAAGCATCATGGGTGAGCGAGACGCTTCGCTCCGCTCGCTCGCGGGAGTCGTGTGGTGGGATGTGTGGTTTGCGCGCGCGCGGTAAGCTTGGCGCCAGGATGTATGGCCATGGTTCGGCCGGCTACGCCCACGTGGCGGCTGGGGGATGCACCAGCTTCAAGCGGCGAAGCGGCGTCCCGCGCCGCGCTCGCTAGAGCTCCTCGGTCCTCGCCGTCGCAGCCTCGCCCGTGCTCGCCGCGGCTTCCTGCGCCTCGCGCTCAGCTCCGCCGCCGCGGCGCTGCGTGCCGATCGTGCTACTGACTGTGTGACTATATCCCACTGGCGCTGAACAGTTCAGTTTCAGGTTTTGCTTCAGATCCAAGACTAAGAGAACCTTTGCCTTGATCCATATCCCTGAAGAATTCATGCCCAACCTGATAGTTCCTAGAGTTGCTATCAAATTTGTCCTACAACCAAGGCGTAATCTTTTGTTCAGCGTTTTCAGACATCAAAATGACATTGTCAGGGTTAAAAAATGGAACTGAGTTACCCAACTTTTGCAAGTTTTTTTCTCGTAGGCAGCAAATTTATTCTTCATGAGGGCATAGGTAATTTCACCTCTCAGATGCAGTGAAGGAATTCTGCAAGAGAGAGAATTCCTCCCCCGGACCTACTCTTTTAAAAAAAAGTGCATAGCAAACTTAATGGAGTTGAATGAAAAACGTAGGGAATAGATAGGAAAATTAGGGCAAGCACACGCATATTTCGATCAGGTATGTCTCATTTTCAACAAAAAACCAAAAGGTAGGCATCAGCAGAGTATCCAATCCAGATTTTTCGTACCACATTACACCAGGCTCAATTAGTACAAAATATATGATTTGGTTGAGTCAAACATAGTGCAAAGCGCTCATCCTTATTCGCCTTAGCAAATGTTTCGGAAGATGTTTTATTAGTGTGCACATTAGATCACTCCACCAGCCAGTAACTTCGCTGTATCACAGCTACCATGACAACGAAGATGAATAATAAGAGAAAATGCTCGAGGCTAGTTAGGGCTTGATTTTTCTGTCCAGTTGCCTGGGGACCAAATGAAGTGACTTCTACTTGTATATGAGAGCATCTCTCCCAGGCCCAACACCAATGTAGTGCACTGGAACACCAACAAGCTCTTCTATCCTCTCCACATAGCAGCGGGCAGCTTGGGGAAGTTCATTGTAACTTCGAACTGAAGAAATGTCACTTTGCCACCCAGGCAGCACCTCATAGCTGACCTAAAACACAAGACAGGGCATATAAGAGATGAAAGATATGTATTCTTAGGGTGTGTTTGGTTCCTCCAAACTAAACTTTAGTCCCGTCACATCGGATGTTTGGACACCAATTAGGAGTATTAAATATAGGCTAATTACAAAACCAATTGCATAAATGGAGGCTAATTCGCGAGACGAATCTATTAAGCCTAATTAGTCCATAATTTGACCATGTTGTGCCACAATAGACATGTGTTGATGGTGGATTAATTAGGCTTAATAGATTTGTCTCGTGAATTAGTCTCCATTTATGTAATTAGTTTTATAATTAGCTCATGTTTAGTTCCTCTAATTGGCATCCAAACATCCTACGTGACCCGGACTAAAAATTAGTCCATGGATCCAAACAGCCCCTTAGTATCTTACTTGTCTAAATTGTCACTATCAAACTGGTTACTGTTAACACCACAAGCTTTCAAGACAAGCTTATTATATCATGTCTTAAAAAATAGAACTTAACATAAATTCTCCAAACAATGCAATGGTTCTATCGAGAGGCCTTATGGTTCAATTGACAAGCTGTGGAAACAAAGTGAACAGAAACACATGTCAAAGCTTACCTGTACTTTCTCCAGGGTGTCAAGATCCCCAGGGAAGGATTGTAGCTTCTGTCCATCAGTTGTGTTATACGAAATCCCCACCTTAATTTCTGGCAGGTCGGACAGAACATCAAGTTTGGTCAGATTCAGTGATGAGAATCCATTGATTTGACAGCAGTACTTCAGTGCAACAATGTCAAGCCAGCCGCATCGCCTTGGACGGCCTGTTGTCGTGCCAAATTCCATTCCAGCTTTCCTAAGGCGATCACCTTCCTCTCCAAATAGTTCAGTTGGGAAAGGACCAGAGCCAACTCTTGATGTGTAAGCTTTGACCTGCATGTAAAATATATAAGCACTACATGAAGAAATAGAACTTTATAATAATAAAAGTGGTTTTAACCTACCACTCCAATCAGGTCACCGATTACCCTTGGGGCAATCCCAAGGCCAGTGCATATCCCACCAGCTGAAGGGCTAGAAGAAGTCACAAATGGATAGGTACCAAAATCAATATCCAGCATTGTTGCCTGGCCACCTTCAACTAGAATTTTCTTCTTATGCTGGATAGATTCATTTAATACATGGACAGTATCAGCAATGAAGGGCTCCAAGCGCTCTGCAAACCTCTTGTACCTCTCAACCTCTTGCTTGAGCATGCTTTTGCTGTACTCGAAGCCTTGAAATCTCGAAGCAGCATCTTTAAATAAGACATCAAGCTTATCCCCAAAAGTGTCCATGTTCCTTAGATCACAAACTCGCAGTCCATTTCGAGTTACCTTGCTTGAGTAACAAGGTCCAATGCCTCTCTTAGTTGTCCCTATAAAGGAATTTTCCAGCTCAGCTTCCCTAAGTCCATCTACAACCTGGTGCAGATCAAACAGCAGATGTGCCCGGTCAGAAACCAGTATTCTTCCATCGCAGGAGACTCCATTGGACTCAAGACCATCAATTTCTTCAAAGAACCCTGGAACATGGATCACCGCTCCATTGCCAACAACACAAAGTGTCCCTTCATGGAGGATACCAGATGGAACAAGATGAAGGGCAAATTTCTTGCCTTCAGAGTTATAGATGGTGTGTCCAGCATTTGCTCCACCCTGTAACAGTATGGTTGAAACTAAGATGAGGTTTCTAAACTTAGGAGAAACAGCTGACTGATATTGACTGCTTATGCTGTGTTCCAAGAACATCATTTGAAGTGTATAAATATTAAGAGCAGAAAGCCCAATTACACAAACAGCCAAACAGGGAACTTCTGAGAGTTCAGGAACATTCATCACAGAAATCAAGCAAAAAGCAAATAAGGGGCTGGTTACGTAATGACCCCCAGGAGCAGTAGTAATAGTACATATATGTTACTGATAAACTACATGCACATAGATTACAAAGAAGATGCAAAATATGGTGAAATGTCGAGCTTGAGTAAGTTAAGTAACTCGCAGTGATTTGCTTTAAGAATACAAGGCAACTAGCATGCCAGTATTTTACCCAACATAACATAAAAGCTTGCAGCAAGATTATTATGCAACCCAGTAAAAATGTATACTCTTTTGCTTGAATTAACCATTACATGTCAAATATGTCCAGTTGAATCATACAGTCCACAATTTATCTGCATGATTTATGACAAGATATTCAAGCGTGATACAAATGAAAATGATCACAGGTGCATCTTACAGTGAAGTGTTTATCTGTCAAGATCAAAAACATCATAATTTCATCATCAAACGCCAATCCAACCCAAAAAAACAACCCTGAAATTCCAACGATTTACGAGTCCCGCCGCAAACGGCCAATTTTTCACCACAGAAAAGCACAGCAGCGCCACCGAACGGATTCACGCCAAGGAAACCGAATCGCATCTCCTCACCTGGCAGCGCGCGACGATGTCGAAGCGCGGGGCCAGCACGTCGACGAGCTTGCCCTTCCCCTCATCCCCCCACTGCGACCCCAGCACGCCGGAGACCTGGCTCAGCGCGGAAACCCTATCCTCCGCGGGGTCCGCGCGAGCGGCCGCGGTCGCGGCGGAGACGGGTCCCGGGAGGCGCGCCTTAGGCAGGCGCACCGAGCGCGCCGCCGCCGGGGCAGCGGGGGACAGGGGTTTCCCGTTCCCGCCGGCGGCGGCGGCGGTGGCGGCCAGGTGGTTGAGCGTGGAGGGGGGCATGATTGGCTCGTGGTCCGAGGGTTTTAGGACGGGCTCGGTCGACTTGAGGGCGGACGCTAGGGTTTGGATCCGGGGGGCGTCGCCGCGTCGGGCTCAGGCGCGAGGCCGAGTGAATGCGTAGGCAAAAAGGCTGGCGGGTCGTCGGGGCATGGGCCGTTGGGGGCGGTGCTAGTCTTAGCAGGCTGGGTTTCACTTGTGTGGAAGTTGGGCCTTCAATACCAGCCCAGAAACGTAATTCTGGCGTTCATGGGTTGTGGGGCGATTGTTGATGCACTGTGCTTTTTTGTGACCATTTTGGCCCATGTACGCAATCTTAGCCCAGAAAACATGGCAGATAATCCGACCAGTTCTGTCGTTACGATCACACACCAAAACACACCTCAGAGTTCATAAATAAATAAATAAATAAATAAAATCCACAAATACTCCTCTCAAAAATAATCCACGAATACTAGAACAATCTAAAACAGTTTGCCAAAAAAACTCAAATGCTTAACAACTGAGACGACATCATTAGCAACTGTACACATCCTCGTCACTTGCATGCAGTTGCAGTTGCAGCTGCCTAATTAATTATCTCGGTGCTCGATTCCGCCTTATCCATCTTCTCGTCGGAGGCGGCGGTCTTGGACAGCCATACGCCGGTGCGAGGGACGAGTCATCATACAAGCATGCGATGTTGGCTCCCAAGTCCCAGCCCGGCAGTTCCCGCAAGCAGCACTGCCAACGTCGCGAGGTCGGCTTCATCGCTCGATCCATGGATCATATCCCGTTCCGCTGCATGGAGACTCCGGCAAGGATGGCGGAAACAAACCCAAGCTCGGCAGCAATTCTAATAAGTGAGAGAAAGGCCTCGGATGGATCCGGGTGATCTTGAGGTGGATCCTCGAGCGGAGGCGTCCTGGATTGGACTGTATTTGACTTTGAAAACGGAGACATCCTGTGTCAAAAGAAAGAGAGAAAACTCGATCAGGTGTTTGAGATACAAGATTGATTGAGAACAAAACTTGCTATTTAAACTTGCTCGATCAGGACTCTCGTCGTTCTTGTCTCGTGGGCTGCACACACTTACATGTTTTGCTTCATGTCTAGAGGCAGCTGATACTTAGTAATTTTTTTATTCATACCACTAGATAGATGATTGTGCAGCCGGGCAGAAAGTGCTCACACCAATAGCAACTTTGCAAGTGGCCGGCCTGCTCTAGCTTTGTGTTGTTCTTGTTCACATGGACGACGGCCTGCCGGTAAAGAAGCAACTACAGAAAAGTTTCCGGCACGCTGCTTTAACCGATTAAGACCCCAACCCTGCGGCTGATGCTCTAAACTAGTACCAGAAACAGTAGTACATACAGGGGGCTGATCGATGAGGTCGCTGCTGCAGCCCTGACTCGTTGATCACATAATGGAGCCGGCACTATTGGGCATTGGCCACTCGACCTGCACAAACCAAACGCATGCAGGTCAAGGTACTAGCTAGGATTTCAAGTAAACAAGTGATCGCACTCGCACTACTTCCCCAGCTCTTCCCCTTTATCGGTACGTAGCAGATCGAGTATACTGAAGCAAGTGGACCGTCTGGAAATGCATGGGACATGGAAACTCAGCAGCTATAGGATCGGCAACCTTGGCAAGTGCTGGCACATGGTGCAGTGTTTCACTTTGACCACTGCTCAAGGGCTTTCACAGATACCACAGCATCTTCCTTTGTGAAACAGAAAAGGATAGAGAAAGGCTTTCAACATCAGCTTGATACTATGCATGCAGTTCCTTGTAGGAAAAGAAATTGTGAATGACTGCCGTGACTGGCATGTGGGGACTGATCTGAGCATCTTTGCTTGCCTGCCTGTCTCTCTGTGCCGGAGCAGCGCAGAGCCTCCCAGGCATAAGAAAATGGCGAGCTGTAGCTGCACGGCGGCATGCGTGGTGTTGACTTTTTACGAGCCGGACCATCATGTGGAATCTCGAGAGAGGAGATGCAAGTGAGCCCATAACTTAATGTGGTGCTGTAGCCTGTGTGTATCAGCAGTAGCTACTAGATCGACCAAAGTGGGTGGGTGGTTTTGTTTTCTCGGACTAGTAATCAAATGGTTATGCTCTTGGATTAAGAAGATCAGGGACAGGCAGAGAGGGAGGAACCGTTTAGAAGGAGGTCATCAGAGAATCTGACAGGGGTCACAGACCCTCAGGCAGACAGTATGAACAACCACACCACCTTCACAGGTATACTGTGATGGCAAAAAAAACCTTGAAGAAAATGGTGGTAACCAAGCATGTAGTAGTATACATGACTAAGAAAGATGTACAAACGAGAAGGTGACACGCATATTCTAATTCTAGATGGATCACCGATACTGATTAGTGGCAGAAAATTATAAGGTAACAGAAGGTGGATGTACTAGATGAGATTCCGTGTGCCTACTTCTCCCAACCAAGAACCAAACCGAGCTGAGGATCTTTAACTGCAGGTCGTCGTCTGTTCACGGCTTGCCCTTGTGCTGGGTGTAGATGTAGTCGAGGTGCGCGTCCCGGAGCAGCCGCCTCTGCAGGCACCCATCGTTCCCCTCCTCGCACTCCGCCGCCGGATCCTCCTCCGCTCCCGTCACCCCAGAGACCGAAAGTGAGAGCCCATCGCCGCTCCCCGCGGCGCCTTTCTGAAGCACCGCCGGCTCATCATCTGCAGCCACCCTGACTCCATTCTCTGCAGAAGGTTCAGAAACATTAGAGCAACACTGATGAGCTGATGATACGGTCGATCAGCCAAGAGGTCAGAGCGACGCGCGCACCTTGGTGAACCTGCAGAGGAACAGCAGCAGCCGGCAGGGGGCGAGCCGCCGCCGCCGCGCAGTGGAAGAAGCAGATGAGGAGGAGCAGCAGCAGGGCCGGAGCGGGAGCGGGCGAAGAGGGACCGCCGCAACGCCTCATCTCTGCCGTGCTTGGCTGCTTGAATAGATCGAGGTGATGAGCGAGTGCTGGTTGGCTGGTGACTTTGGCCTTTGGGTGGGTGATGGTGGTGGCGCCGAGCCATGCAGCGGCTGTATGTTGTTTATAATGCGAGAGCTAGCTGGTAGTGGCAGCGAGGAGAGGCCGACAGGCATGCAACTTGCAAATCGCAACGAGCACAGTAGTCGGCAACAAGTTTAGTTTGTCCAAAACACCGAGAGTACATATCCTTGGCTTTTAAACGGGAGGAGTTGGATGGAGCCTTGGAGGGGCTTGAAAAGGCAGCAGTTTGCAGGGGCTGCGTATGCGCTGCCACGTCTCTTGTTCGAATGACTGTACCTCTATTTGCCCTCTGTTCGTTTTCCCAGAGAAGAGAGGAGCAGATTCAGAACCGGAAGCGTAAGCGCTGCTTGCTGCCGGGCTGAATCTGTTGATCGAGACGACGACGGTGGAAAGGATCGGAGCAAAGATAGATGGAGTCCGTCCACGGTTAGTTGCTCCGGCTCATCCGTGCATGGGAGCGCCATCGGCTCAATTGAGCATGCTTGCAAACCATGGTTTCGAGGCAGATCCTCCGTGGAGCATCTTTACTTTGTGATTCTGGCACCATGAAAATCTGAGAAGGAGGAGCTTGGAAGTCGGACATGGCAGCCTTGCAAAGATACGCCGCGCTCGTCTTCCTCTTCCGTACACGAAAGCTTGGAAACCAAACGATAGTAAACCTACTGCTGGATGACGACAGGCCTGAATCGCCTTTACAGAGAGACAAGCTCGATCAAGCATGTGCTTCGCCGATCAAGCCAAGCCGTCCATCGCAAAGCGTACTCCTCCGCCACGACACGCTTCAGCTTCACGCGCGCATTCCTTTTCGGCCGCTCGTGCTTGCCTGAAGATCGGAAGGGACATTTCGTTCCAGCTGCCGGGCACGACAGGCTTCAGCTTCAAAGCGTGCGTGCGTGGCTGTTGGTGGCTCAACATCAGAACGCGAACTGTTGGTACATACAGATAGAGATACCTCCTGTTAAGATATCCAGACTCTTAGCGTCTCACCATCCGTAATCTCCCCCTCGTCTTATGGGTAACGTGGCATACGACCCGGGCCTGACAGCTGGGATCATAGTCTCCGAATTTTCCCCGTGCTCTTAGAGGTCCGAGGCCTCCACGTACCCATGAAGGCAGGGTAGCTCGCGGGTAGCCACCGCGGACCCGGACTCCCCAAGGAGGTCCGGGGCCGCCACGTGTGGTGGCCGACCCTCCGCAGGCCTGACCGCTCCGACCAGCTTCGGGGGTCCGGACCCCCCTCCCCTAGGGAAGGAGTCTGGTGCCGCCACGTGCCGCCCCCGCGGTGAGAGCGGGGCTGGCCCTGCCACGTTGAAAGGCCCTTGTTTGGTTTTGGTAATTGATGGACAACTTAGGTGGACTAATAAGTGTTTATGTTGAGATACACAGGAGATTAGTCCACACAAAGACACTAGTATGAGCAACATGTGCCATGGAGGAGAAATAGCTAAGGGTTGATGCTATGCTCATATAGTGTGATCGAGGAGCTCATTGCATATGAGACATAACATGGAGTTATGTGACCAAAATGGAGAAGATCAAGACAAGGCTTGGCTTGATGGACCGGTTGCAATGGAGAAGGGCAAGTCAAGGCTTTGAAGCGAGGGACCGCGAGGCGGTGAAGCTTGGGCAAGATTTGGCGCCGATGGACCGAGGCAATGGTGAAGAGCGAGCAAGGTCAAGATCGATGGACCAAAGAGGTTATGTGATGATATGGAGTGGATCATATCATTCAAGGAAGATCAAGCCAAGTGTTAACTTATGAAGATGATCAAAAGGCTTGATGGAATTTGGTGCTTGTGTGGCATCAACATTTGGGAAAATCAAATGAAATGCGCAAGGCAAAGGTATGACTTGTAGGGCATTTTATTTCACCGGTTAAAAGTTGTGTAGAGAAGTGCATGACCGGATTTAGGATAAATGGCCGTACTATCAAGAGGGGCAAACTTGTTTGCATATCGGTCATCTAGTGCCACTTGAGCGATCTAACATTGCGATGTTGATAGGATCGAGTGGTGGTGAGATCAAGTGAAAATCCTTTGAAAATGATTGTGAAATGCTAACACACATGCACATGGTGTTGTTCACGTGGTGGTGTTGGCACATTTTCAAAGGAGAAAGAGTTGGAAGTTGATGTTGATCAACTTTGGGAAGCAAGAAAGGTTTTTCGGTTTTCTCCGGAAATTAGGTTGTCTCTTGGAGTGGAATACTGCTTTGATCCATTATGTTTTGGACCAAGTATTCAGTTAGGTTATGTTGCCCTCTGAATTAGCTTTCCATAGAGTCCAAGATCACCTAATTTGGACATCGGAGCTAAGAGTTATGGCCGTTTTACCGAGATACATTTCTGCTGGAAATAGACCTGCGGACGGTCCGCCCATGGGGGGCGGACGGTCCGCCGTTATCCCGGATGAGCTCTAACAGAGCCATTTTTGGCTCTGTTGGTGGTCCAAAATGAACTGCGGACCGTCCGGTCCATGGGGGCGGACGGTCCGCCATTAAAAGCTGAAACGGGCGCAGATTCTTGGTAGTTCTATCTTGGGTGTCCAAAATGAACTGCGGACCGTCCGGTCCTTGGGGGCGGACGGTCCGCCTCCTACTGAAAATTCTGGGACAGAAACACTACGGTTTCTGTGTGTGCTCACTTTTTGTACTGCGGACAATCCGCCCATGGGGTGCGGACAGTCCGCCGGTCACTTCCAGATTTAGTCAGAGATGTTTGCAAATCGGTTGGTTCGAAGTTTTGAACCGCGGACAGTCCGCCCCAAGGGCGCGGACAGTCCGTCAGGGGCTCTAACGGTCGACTCTGACACATAATAATTGCTGTTCTAGCCGTTGGTTTTGAATGGCGGACGGTCCGGTTTCTGTGAGGCGGACAGTCCGCGAAATCTCTGTTTTCTCGGGATTTGAGTGTAACGGCTAGTTTGGGGCCTCCCTCTATAAATAGAGGGTGTGGCCGGCCATTTGAGGGTGCTGAGCACCTTGGGGACTTGGTGTCCATGTGTGAGAGTACTTGAGAGCCCTCTGCTCACTCTAACTTGATAGTGATCATCCAATTGAGTGAGAGCGATTCTAGTGCGATTGCTTTGAGAGATTGCATCGAGTGGCACTAGGTGATCGTGTTGCAAGCCGGTGTGCTTGTTACTCTTGGAGGTTGCCACCTCCTAGACGGCTTGGTGGGAAGAGGCTCCGTTGAAGCCCGCAAGAAGATTGTGCGGTGCTCCGGAGAAGAGATTGTGAGGGGTATTGTGCTCACCCCGCGGGAGCCGCGAAGAGCAACTCTAGTTGAGCGAGACGTGAAGAGCAACAAGTGGTTCGTCCGGATCATGTGCTAGAGCTCGGTGTGAGCACTCCACGTGGGAGAGTGTGACTTGAGAGTCACCACTAGCAAGAGGATCGGCGGCAACCTTGGAGCTTGTCTCAACGGGGATTAGCTTGGTGGCAACCAAGTGTACCTCGGGATAAAAATCACCGTGTCAATCTTGTCTACTCTTCTCGGTGGTTTGCATTCTCCAAATCACAAGCCTTGTATTTACATTCATATATATCTTGTGCTTGTGTAGTTGCTCTCTAGTGTTTAGTTAGTTTGTGTAGCTTGCTAATCATCTTCTTGCTTGTGTAGCTAGAAGTAGAGATCATAGTGTAACTAGTTAGCTTGTGTAGTTTAATTAGTTGCTCTTGCTTAGATTGTGTAGCTAAGCAAGTTGAGCTCTTGAGTTTGTATTATGTATCCTTGTCCTTGAGCATCTAGTGAGCTTAGGTTTGGCTTTGTGCTATTGCCCATTAGAATTGTGTAGGAGCTCCACTTGTTTGTAAAGTACTAGTGCTTAGACTTGTGTGGCTTGGCATTAGAATTGTTAGGAGAGCTCTTACTTGTTTGGCACTCCATTTGCTTTGTTTAGGATCTTTTTGGAAGTGCCTTAGAGTCATAGTTAGAGGGGTGAAGTCTTGGCTAAGCGAATAGTTTCAATTCCGCATAAGTTTCGGTTAGCCGGCGCAATTAGTTTTAGAAAGGACTATTCACCCCCCCTCTAGTCCGCCATCTCGATCCTACACACGTGCCCGTGGCAGGAGGCCCTTCGCGGGTCTCCAGCCCACCTACCAGCATTTTAATGCGGTGGTTGGGCCGGGCGCGCCCAAGTCAAAAAGTATGGGCTGCCACTGACACACGGGGCAGGTAGGCTGACACCACGGTAAGCCCGCCTGTTTCCAAGACGGCGCGTCGCATCACCGTGTACTGTGCGCAAGCGGCGTACAGTTCCGTCACGGCGCCGCGCGCAGGCGTGATGATGGCCTGTAACAGGAGAGCCGAGGCGTGCGCTGCCACAGTGCACGCGGAGGCAACGGCGCAACGGGTTAGCGCTGCTCCTTCGCCTGACAGGTTCTCACCCAACAGTGGAAACACAGCTTCACTGTTGGGTAACACTGACAACGGTCACTGCACAAGATAAGGCTGCACACGGCCATATCATGGCTGAAGATACGCACATCAACTTCTCGATAGAGAAGACTACGGAGAGGAGCTGGAAATGAAGATCTCCATATCTCTCATAGAACAGGCTCCTGTTGGCCGGGCCCACCTATCGGAGCCCCGCACAGTGTAAGTACTCCCCTTGGACTATAAAAGGGAGAGAGCACCTGTTAGAACATGAGCACAGACAAGGTCAGGTTCACACGAACACTAGCTAAAGGGGCATCCAAGCTCAAACAATCAATACAACACCAAAATGGACATAGGGTACTACGCTCCGGTGGTCCGAACCACTCTAAATACTTGCGTCTTTCCTGCGTTCATCTGTCCACCGATCAAGCGCTCTTAAGTCTCCTCCAAACCCATCCTTAACTAGGATTAGGCGGGTGCTTTCCACCACCCGGCTGGAGATTTCCTCCGATAGGAACATTTCGTTTTGATTTGAGACCGCAAGAATACGAGCAAAGATGACTGCTATGGTTTCAGACTTCCAGAGGAATAATCACCATCTGCTTTGTTTCTCTGTTGTACAGATAGACATGCCATCTGCTGCCCATGGTCCCGGCAGAGTCACCAAGATCTTCCATTCGCATCCTATAACCAAGAGCTTGGTCCGGCCTGCTCAAAGCTTGGTCAAGCGAATGCCAGGACCAACCCGGCATGACAAAGGCTCCCGGTCGGCCGGCCGGTGCACAGGTCCCGGCCACTTTAGCTGTTGCCACCAACTCACCAGCAGCCAGCTGAAGAATCCCCTGTGGGTGACCGGGGGGAAGGCCTGCCTGGTTAGTTGCTCCATTTGTGGAGTGAGCGACCACGGTTCGATGCACTTTCGCTAGAGTGGAAAGTGGCCCGGCCAGGAGTACTCCTGGTGCCTAGTGTCCAGGTGATGCAGGGCTATTCCCCCAGCCCCTATATAAGAATCCCCTGTGCTGACAACAGCCAGAGAGGAAGGCTAGGAGGGGCGAGCAAGATGATCGAGTACTGTAAAAATGTGAAAGGAAACTGATTGAAAAGAGGCTATGTCTTTGACACCTGCGATGCACTTGGTAGATGAGAGATCTTTCACTCCTTTTCAGCTTCCCTTTGAAAAGAGAAATGGGGCAAAGGGCGGTCCCTGATGATCAACAGAGTTCGTTTGACAGATTTAACAATAATAGAGGCCCACAACTTAGGAACCCACTGATCCCATGTTTCGGAAAAAAAAAGGGCAGGCATTCACATTTCACAGGCATGAGTGTCATTCTAGTGGTAACAGATTAGAATTAGAATTGCATGCCCAATAACACAAAAGTATCAGAACTGCTGGGTGACAGGGAAGTGACATGGATAACGAATGCAGCTACTGATCCATGTCACCACTATGAACGTGTAACTTAGCTCAGTTCTTCCAGAAAACAGGCTTCAAGGCATGCACATTTCACAAGAGCTAATAGGAGTAGTTGTGTACACTCATCAAGGCCGAGGTCTGAATATCATTGTTGTGCTGACAAATGAGAACTACATGTGCAAAGAATACAGTAACATCAAAATTGCTTGGCAACAAGAACTGCCTTTGACTGAATCTGACTGCTCTGAATGGTTACCATTTACCAATCCTGCTATGAGGGCTCCAGGTTTTTGAAAAATTCAGGCACAGCCTGGCCACATTTTGCAAGAATCTCGGCCAAAGGTTTCACGAGAGGGGCATCAGTGTTGCAGAAGATACTATGCACCTCCCCTCCAATCACATGACGAGCAACATCACTGAGGATCTCACTGTATTCGTCGACTGAAGGAGGCAAATCCACGATCAAAACAATCTCAAATTCTCCAATATCCATCATGGCAATGGTCTCCCGATCTTTAATGAGGACATTCATCAGCCCCACACTGAACAAAAAGAGATAGATTTAAGATATCAAAAGTAAAGGAAAGCAGTTACAAAGCACCGCAGTCAAAATATAACAAGGTGGTTAATTCTCTAAGACCGAAACCCAAATTATTTCTGCAATATGTTGTTTATGTGACAAATTAGCCATGTTGCAGCATGATTAAAAATTGCACAAAGACTACAATGTTGTTTGGTTTACGGCACCTGCTGCATATCATAAAAGAGTTGCCATGTGTGTCATCAGTCACTGTGCAATTTTCCAGTTTAAGTGATGATGATAGATTCTGCGCTTTTTGACCATTTGCAGCTACTAGCAGAACTTTCAATGTCTTTTTAGCATGACTTTTCAAAATCTGCTCAAGAATTTCCTTAACCTGAAAATGGTAAAAAGTTCATCAGAAAATGAAAAGTGACAAACACAACAATCACCCAAGCATTTTGAACAGCTCATGAGCTATCAGACGTGAACCAATACGGAAATGTAGCGTGTAAGACAGCAAGAGCAAGAGATACTACTAGTATTGGTAACCAGCATGCAGGATCCATATGCCTGTTCAGGGTATCAATGTCAGACCACATCTATTGTTTGAGATTTTAAATCAAACATCACAATGTGTAATATGCAGGAAGCACATCAAGTGTTACCATTAAAGCCAGGGAGACTGGAAGTGCTTAAGAAAATTACAATAGCTTGCTAGCCATGCACTAATGCTCTCCTGAATACGAGCACAACGGATAAAAGCTAACAGACCATTAAAGGTAGACAAACACTGTTTGAGGTTTGACATCATAAATAGAATGATATCCAATATGCAGGAAGGGCATTGAGTTCTAAAATTAAAGCCAATAACTGGAGCTTCCGAGGAAAATTACAATTGCTCACTAGCTATGCATTCATGAAGAGCACAGAACATAAAAGCCAATCAAACTATGAAAGGTAAAGCAAGTAATATACACACTTGAGAACTAACAGATGCAATTACCTTTGATGTTTTCTGCTTTTCCAATGGACAGAAGTGTACATGCTGGGTTATGAAAGCACTTCTGGAAGAAACAGAATCATTTATAGAGAGCTTTGTAGTTCTTCCGTGAAGCAAATTTCTTGCCATTATTGCAACATTTTTGTCAGATGGATCGGTGAAGATAGTTATCTGAGGATTGCTTGATATGGCATCTCTAATTGAATAGATTTTGTCCGTGACATTGAGGTCCAGGAAACATCTCAGTCCGTCAATGACCTGTCAATTGAAGTCATCTTAAGATGACTGTAATAGCATAGCTAACAATATGGACAATGGGAATATAGAAAATAGAACAGCCCAGCATACTGAGAGCCAAGATTATAGTGTTTCTTATTATGCAACTGATACTTTGCAATGTGCAATTGCATAGAGCGCTAAAATAATCAATACAATACAATCAAATGTAGTTCATCAATCTTATGATTCCAATAACCACATTACTCACCAGCATGGATACGCTTGATATGTCAATCGCCTTTGATGAAACAAGCTCAAGAAGCCTCTCAGGGGTAGCTATAAGAAACTCAGGCTCGCAACTTTTTAGTCTGATAGAGCAGTCCAAACATACGAATCAGCATTAACACATTAAATACATCAACTGTGATTGATCGTAGCATTACACTCAAGATTAACAGAGTATTGCACAGAGACTGGAACAAAACATACCCAGAGATCTGGTGTTCAATGGAAGCACCAGGATGCAAGCTCACTGAATGAATCCCAAGAGATTTCAGGGGTTTACATATAGATCGCACCTGCCCAAACAACACCAAATGAATCGTTAAACCATTCCATTTGCCATTTTGTTCAATAACCGACACAACGAACAACAAACATGATACGAAGAGTAAAATGGGGGTACTAACTTGCGCGGCCTTTTCCTGGGACGGGACGATGTACAGCAGGAAGGGGCAGGAGACAACCATCCCAAGCCTCTCCTTCCTGGCGACGATGTCGCAGGCTGTGGAGACGAGCCACGCCGTCTGCTCCAGCGTGGCGCTCGCGCCGCTGGTGTCGAGCACGTCGGACGGCGCCGGGGCGGAGCAGCACCTCCAGAGCTCCACGCCCCAGTCGCCGGCGCCGTGGATGCTGCTGCCGCCGCCGTCCTCGGGTGCCACCGCATCGCGGATGGCGTTGAGGCAAACCACAAGGAACTTGGACGGCCGGTCGAAGTCCACGCCGCCCTCTTCCGTTTCCGTCGCTCGCTCGCGTATGGCCTTCGCCTTGGCCTTGGCCTTGGCCCCGGCCTTCTCCGGCGGCTGCTTTTTAGTGTTCGCGTCCTTCTTCCTGGGGTTGCCGTCCTTGACCACGGCGGCGGCGGCGGCGTCTTCTGTGTCGTCGGTCGGCTCATCCACCTTGCTCTTCTTGCCGTGGCGCTCGTTGAAGGGGTCTTCGGGCGTGGGGAGCGAGAAGCACATGCCCTCGCAGCCGCGGCGCTTCCCGGACTTGCGGCGGCGCTTGGAGGCGATGATTGCCGCGACCCGCGCGGAGACGGCGTTCTCGCTGCTGCGCAGGCGCTTGCGGCGCACCCGGTTGCGCTTCCGCGCCAACGCGTCGTCGCCCTTCGCCATCTCGGCTTCGGCGGCGGGCCCGCTCCGGCGAGGCAAACGGGAACGGCAGCCGCCGGAGGTGGGGAAGGAGAACGCGAGCGCTTGTGCGGATGTGCGGCGGACCGGGCGGTTGTGCCGAAACCTAGCAAAAGCCTCTCTGACAGGGCCGGGCCTTCGGAATGGACCATGCGAGAGGCCTTTGGAGATAATCATGGGCTGGATTTATGGCCCAGTGTTCAGTTCACGTTGCGTTTGGGGCCCAATGAACATAAAACATGGACCTTTTCCTTGGACTTGAAAAGTAATGGGCCAAGTTGTTGATCTCTAAAATTCTCTTGAGTTCTGGGACATCTTTTTTTTCCCGGGAATCCTGTATATATCTTTCGGAAGTTTTTTTTTCTTCCACATCTTTCCACTGTTTGAGATTTGTGCGTATTAGATAGATAGATAAGATCGAACCCGATGAGGAGCAAATTGCAGCGAGAGACTTGAAGCCGGACAGCTGTCCACACGTGGCTGGTTACATGCATGCATCGCTGGAGAGATTCTATTTAGATTTTGATCTTTGAATTTATTTATCTTTCAAACCGTAAATCCGTTTATAGCAGGATAGTATTTAGAATCTTATGCAACAAAATAAGATCACATATGAATATATTTTGACCTTTTAAATATTTTTTTGAAAACGAACATCCAGATTGTACTGTTTCAATACTTTGAATGTGTATATTCAACAATTTAAGTATATTGTTTCAACATTTCTATATAAAATGTTGAAGTAGTTTATTAGATTTGTTTACTAAGTTTTAGTAATGTTGAATTTATTAGTTTAGAAAGTAGGTTTTATTAATTTTATATTTTGAATGTGTATGTATTAATTATAAAAATAAATAATATAGAAACAAAGCTTTATCTGCCACCAGACTGTCCTGCAACCTGTTGCATAATGTCTGTCTGCGTCCCATGGGCCATGGGTCCTATCCTATTCCTCCTGCACGCTGCTGTGGCTGTCTTGCTGCCCGCATGTAATTGGGCCATCGGGTGTCCGATTGATGGGCTATGGTGGGCTCCTGCGCGCTGCTTGCAATTGGACCGTGATGGGCTTTATAGTTGTATGTCTTATCTATCTTCCGGTAGATATATAGGGCCGCCCTTTTTCTGAGTTCAGAGCTCAAGAAACTGAGGAAATTTCACGAAATTCACGCCCCAAAGATCAAATTTGCAAATAATCACGATTTTTGAACTCGAAAGCTAATTTGCGTTTATAATTCACATTCTGTTATTGATAGATTAGTGCACCAAAACACAGTCCACGCGATCACATCCAAAGCTCAACAGGGAGCAAATCCACACCACAAGGCTGGGCTAGCTGAGCACTCAGAAAAGCAACCAAAGCCTAGCTACTGGCCTGCTGTTGCTGCTCCTGGAGCAGGGGCGGCGCGACGTCGACCCTGGCGACGCCGCCCCTCTCCCCGGCCACCTTGGCGACCTCCACCTCCCCGACGACCGCCTCCCTGGCCGCGCCATCCTCATCCTCCTCGTAGTTGGGGTCGTCGGGGTCGATGGCGGGCGGCGCCGGGTCGAGCTCGTCCTCGACGAGGCCGCCGGGGCCGTCCCAGGTGTACTTGCCGCCGCGCCCGGACTTGGGCGGCGGGGCGCCGATCCCGACCCCCCGGGGCGCGTTGGCCGGGTGGCGCTCCAGGCGGTGAAGGCCCTGCTCCTCCAGCTTGCGCTCCAGGTGCCTCGCCGTGTCCGGGCGGCGCGTCTCCGGGACCGGCACGTTCTCCACCACCTTCCTGCCCTCCTCGTCGCGGTGCGTCACGCGCATGTGCGCCATCCTTTGCCGACGAGCTGAATCGGAGATGTTGCTTGATCGAGTCGTGTGCTCAATCGAACTGCGCTGCTGGTTCTCTTGCCTGGCCGGACGAGGTAAGGCGGAGACAGTTTTTATAGAGGCGGTGGGCGGGGGTGGATGAGCTGGGCGGCGGAGGCCATGAGAGGAGTCTGGAAGGCGAGGGAAGGTGGCTGAAGCGGAAGGCGACTTGTAGAGGGGAGGGCGGGCGCTGGAACGGAACTGGAAATATCCGTGGGCGCAGGTGACGTGCAGGTGCTCGTGCGACGACAGCTGAACGGCGATTGGGAGTGGCCAGTGCCCAGGTGTACATCCTCGCCGGCCCAAAGCTTCCTCCTTGACAAATTAAGCATGGCGTGTCCACGGTCGGCTGAGAGCAACAGGAGCAGTTCTTCCATAGGAGTCGACAACATTTCACCGTCCACGGTCATGGTAGAAAAAGCCGCAAATTACTGTGCTCGAACGTGTAAAGATTGTCACAGAGTAAGAGCATCTTCGAGAGTGTCTAAAAAATAGAGTCTAAAAAACTAGTTTTGGGACATGCCAAAAACTATTGGCAGGGAAAAAAAGCCACTCACACCAACAGTTTCTAAAAATTTGTTCCTAAAAAATCTTATTGCTGACTCATCATCCAACGTGAGCCCACCCATCAACCACCCCTGCTTACTCAAGTGCATCTGGCATTTTCTTTCTGAGTTCTGACCGATCTGACCCTTAAAATGTTTCTCATCGATGCTTTGGGCTAGACTCACATTGTCGTAGGTAAACTATGAGTTTAGCAATGGATTTCTCATTTCTCCTTGTTGATGCCAAGTAGAGTATTCAATATTCTATCCAAGAGCTCCTTGGTTTCTGCCGTTCTGCGCTTGCAGGAGGCCCTCATCGTGCTCTCCAACCGCGCCCCTCCCCATTACGGTGACTGCCGCTTCGACCCCGTTCAATTTGGAGTTTCAATGACCTCTCAAGGCAACGAGATGTGGCGGCACACAGTTCCAGAATCAAGGACGGTAGCTGGGGTCTCTAGCAGGAGCGACGCCTCCCGGGGATGGCCGCCTGCGTCAGGAGAACGGGTGGGGCTTCAGCTCGCGCGAGAGCGGAGAGGCTGATAGGCTGGAGAGAAAATGGCGCGTAGCAAAGGAATCACGCGGGACGAAGAGAAAATAGGCGGGCATCGGGTATTGGGAGCGCGAGCCAGCAGCGGAAATTTAGCCTGGAATTGGGTGAGGCGAGTAAATTGGAACCCGATTTGGGCACTGTTGCATTTCTCGTTTATTCCTAAAACTAATTTATGGAAGTGTATTTTGGGCACTCTTGGAGATGCTCTAACAGCCCTCATCGAAAAAAACCCAGCAGATTACCAACAAGGCAAGTAGGCAACACCAGAACAGGCTACAGAGCACGAGTGCACAACCCAGCATGCACAGCTGCAAGGCAGACTGATGAAAAGGGACTAGAACTAAATCAACAGCCACAGACATGGCCAGATTCAACAACAGTAACCCAACAAATTGGCATCTCTCTCCACTCTGAAGAGAAACAGATGAGTCCATCAGAGCATCTACCCCATTCTACCGTTCCTGGCTAGATTAAACACCACTTCATCATTTCTAGCTTTGGTTTCTCCCCACCCAAGCACACGCTTAGCTGGTCAGCTAGTATCAGTGTACCACACTTGGACAGCAAGTGCCACGCCCTACAAAATGTGTCAGGGATCAGGCGACAAAAAAAGAATGACAACCACCATAACCACTTCTTCTTCTACTCCTGGGGAGTCAGGCTGACGTTGATGTCAGGTGAAGCCCTGTGCGCCACCGGCTGCGAGCTTGCAGGCCAGCCAACCGTGGTGAACCCCGTCGCGTTCAGGTTCATGGCGCCGTGCTCCTCCGCGCTGGCGTGGGGCTGCGGGGGTGGCGCGGCGGAGGGTGGCGGCGCATGGAAGCCGTTGCCGGGAGCTGCCTGGGAGATTGGCATCGCCGCTGTGAGGACGGGAGGGGGCGCCGTTGGTGCCGGTAGTGCCGGGGTAGCGGATGCTTGTTGCTGCAGGCTCATCCTCCTCTGGTGCTGCTTCAAGCTGTTGGGCAGGAAGCTTCCCACGATCACCTGCAGTCCGAAAGGTTTGTGTTAGATGGCAATACTAGACCCTCTACTTGTTAACTAGCGGCTCTCCTTGGATTTGATTTTTTTCTCCAACTTCAGCAAAGATCTCTAAATTTAAACCCTTACTTCCTCCTAACATGTGGGGCCTATTTGTCATGTCTCCTCCTTTTTCCACTTTGCCTATCCTTTCTTCTTCCCCATGGCAGCTGGGAGCATGAACATTGGCAGGAGTGGCGGCCAAAGCTCGGGCCGGGCGCACCAACACGCGGAGGACGCCCGGCTCGCACAGCACCAGCAGGCAGGGGCCGGGCGAAGCTCGATTCGCGCGGCGCGGCTCGGGCGCGTGGGTCAACGAGCGCAGAGCGCGTGGCGCGGCTGGAGCTCAGGCGTGCAGCGCGGCTAGGTATAGGAAAAGTGGCGGCGAGGCAGCATGCGAGGGGGGCACGCCGCGACGTGACGGGGGAGGTGCTGCGCAGCATGAGATAGCAGAGCATGCGCTTGGGACCCCCCCGGCCTGGGGGTGAAGGGGGAGATTTGGAGACCTCATTTTAGGGGTCAAGTAGAGGGCCTGCCGGAGTTAAATTTTTTTAACTCCACCCTCTAAATTTAGAGTAGAGGGTTTGATAGAGGGTCCGTTAGAGTTGCTCTAAAAAAATAGCTTCTGTAGAGTTTTTCATCAATTTATGACACAATACAGATTGGGATGAAGAATGAACCAACAGAGTTCAGTGTTTTCTGTTCTGACGAGTTCATTGTGGCTGCATGGGTAATTTGTACAGGTTTCAGTCGGAATTTTATTTACCTGTATAGGGCTCGCAGCACGCAGCATCCCGGCCACTACACCACCAACTACACGGCCATCAGGGCCAGCAAGGGAGACACTCAGCCCACCAGTTCTCCTCCTGCCTTCCTCAGCCATTGTGAAGGAGCCCATCAATTGCAGAATCTCAAAACGGCCCTGAAGACCAGAAACACATCAGTGCCGTTTACACATGAGCGGCATAAACATCTGGGTGACTTCTGTAATCATTTATCATGCAGATGGGAAACTTCAGAAAACCCATGGTTATTTATAACCTTTGACAAAGATTCTTTGCGTCATTATTGAGTCTAACTTACAATTAGGAGACTTAATTACTTAAAAATGCCTGAAGTAAACCAAACCTGTAGTGCACATAGAAGAAACTAGAAGAGAAAAGGAAGAAATTGGAAGGCGAAGCCTCCTCAAACATAATAGGCCTACCAGCTGGTGATCTATGACACTCTTGTCTGTTTCGATGACTTGTCGCAATGAAGTCAAAGAATGTGACTTGCATGCCAGAATCAACAATCCGCATGGATGGTTGAAATTTTGATATCATCAGAACATGTATCAAACCAATGGTGCCCTCTTGAAGAGAGAGAAATACTGGTGAGGAAATCATCATGCTTGATGTGCCTATATACAGTACTGTAGCTACCAGGACTTCAAATTCTCCAAATTCACAACAGCTACTAGGTCCTAGCCTCCTAGGTACTAAGTCAAATCTTTTTTCAGGATTAAAGGATTTATTCATCTAAAGGCAAAGTACAGAGATGAGGGGAAAATCCCCCCATTGAACATTCGGAAGTGCTTGTAGCACTTGATAGGAGCTATGTAGGCTTTGAGAATTGCAAACAAAAGAGCATTGTCGAACGGCAAGGACTGCCTGCTGCTTTGGCCAACTAAGAACATTACAAGGATAATGACAAGATGCAAAGAGTCTATACCTCATAGGTGAAGGTGCTACCAGATGCATCCGGCTGCCTCAATGTTACATTAGATATTGTCCCATTGGCAGAGAGGATGCAAACCGAGCGTGGACCCTTCTGAGAAAAAGACATTATGCGCGCCGCCACATCCTACCAACGAATTGGACAAGAAAGCTCAGTGACACTCTTAACGCCTTAAGACAAGCACTGCAAGTTAGTCAAGCAATGCCAAACTAGCAGCAGAGAAACATGATGCTGCGATGAGATGGAATACAAGACTTACCTCCCCAGTACCCACGATGATGACATGAGGTGTGAAACTCCCACCAGCTGACAGCGCATACCATTCCCCTTTTGCGTTTGAAGAAACCAATCAGACACAGAAGTGAACAATTTTAAAATAACTAAACTACTAGTACTAGATGATGAAAAGAGACCTTAATCCCGGCTCATGTGCAAGAAATTCAACTAAAGGATGCCAATGGATTAGGTCGATTAGGTAATCCACCCAGGAAAAAATCTCCCAAGAAGGAATGCTCGTGCAAGATTGGTAGGAAGAAGGGGGATAAAACATAAGAATCGCTTCAACAATTCAGAATGAAGATGAATGCAACAATGAACAGCAGAACCGTTGAAACTGGCAACTGAATAAACGGATATTGACTAGTTCAAGAGTGAAAAGCACATACACAGCAGCCTAACTGGACCCCATCCAAGCAATGTAACAGAAATCAACAAGGGGAGCAAACGTAGCAAGAAATTATAAAGCAAGAATGGAAATTCCTGGTTGCTCAAGAAGAAAGAGGAAGCTTTGCATTTCAGAGGGTGCATACTGACCAAGAGTGGCTAGGATCTGGCGCCTGCCGGAGCCGCGCGGGCGGCCCCTGCGCCGTCCGGAGCTCAAGCTGGCATGCTCACTCTGCCCAGCCGTCTGCATGCCGTTGTCCCCCGCGGCCTCGCTCGGCTTGTCCCCACCCAGACTCCACGCAAGCGGAGTTGCAGCGGCATCCCCTCCGTGGCCAGCTTCAGCCGGTGGCGGGGATGGCGTGGGGGACGTCGACGGCGAGGAGGGAGAGGACTGGTACCCCTTTGCTGCTTCTTGCGCCTCTGTCATGGTTATGTCTGCTCTGAAGAGACCATGACCGGATTCATGGCCTCCTGCCACTGCAACGCCCTCCCTTCCCTCCATTACAATCTGAAGGGCTCTTCTTGGTTGTAACTTGGAGCTTGCTGGGTAAATTTCTTTGTTCTTGGTTTGCTACTTTGCTTGCTTGGACTCAAACGAGGAAGACAGACAAGAGAAGACACCTGCTCTAGTTTTGGTTTGTGTCCGGTTACTACCAGGCACCAGTAAGCAGCAGCTGGTTATACCGAGTCATCAGGGAAAAGATTTTGAATATGGGAAAATGACAGAAATAAAATAAAGGAGATTTGGGGGCAGAAACTGCACAAGAATGGCGGGGTTTCCTGCTCTCTGTAACCTTCTCTCTCTCTCTCTCTCTCTCTCTCTCTCTCTCTCTCTCTCTCTCTCTCTCTCTCTCTCTCTCTCTCTCTCTCTCTCTCTCTTTTGACCAGCCATTTGATTCGTTGGACTGCAAAAGTACTAGAGTCCAACATAACTTCCATTTTTTCCTTTTAAACAGTAAAGTAGCGAATGAGACAAAACAATGTCTTCCGAAAAATGGATAAGATAAACTAAAGACAATTAAAGAATTGCAGTTTCTTAATTGAGTTTTCAGTAGTACTAAAATGGAAACACAAACTTTTTCATATGCATGCTAACTTTTGAATAGTCCCCGCTTCTGCTTCAAGTTTTTTCTTGCCTGTTGATATATTAAAAGGTTCAGCCAGTGAGAGAAAAGCAATCACATTGGGGATTGTACCATACAGTTCATTACTGCTCACTCCATCTCCAACTGACACATTACTATGTCTGCACAACACTTCACACTTTTTTTAAAATAATACACTGCACACTTTTGATTGCCGCATTTTTCAATATTTTTTTAAAATAACAAGAATATATGCATAAAAATGGATGAACAGTATAATGACTCATTTCAACGTAATAATGCGAAATTTGAATAGGAAAAGGATATTAAAATTTTAAACCCCAGCATGCATTTCTAACTGAGATATTAAGGCATAGGAAAGTACTTGTTTGGTTGTTTCCATGTGTTTGAGAGGTGATAATTCTACTATTTGTATTTTTAGTACAACTAATACCCGTTAGTGGACCTAAGAAAGCATTTCAGTTCCCATCTTTCTATGCAGCTTTAGAATATTCAGAATCACACAAGAAGAGCCCGCCACCGCCACCCCCCCCCCCCCAAAAAAAAAAACCCACCTGTTTCAAGAGAGCTTTAGGGAAAGATGTGGAAATACTGAAGCAGTAAAATTAACAAGCACGCGTACCTAAATTTGCAGCACCAGCTTCTGTACATTTCACAGCTGTCCAGCTGAGGGGATAAGATCGAAGCATGGGCCTTTTGGGAAAATCATGGGCTGTAGAGTAATTCAAACGGCAAATAGAAAAGACAGTCAAATCCATGATGTGCTGTAACTATAAGAGCTTGAATTCCTCGTTATCATAAAACTATGATGGATTCCTGAATAAACAAGAGAAATAGTTTGATGTGAGCATGCCCCATCGGAAAAAACAAATGTAACGCTTCTTGACAATAAGACACCAACCAGAGGAAGATATAGACAAAAGAGGAGTGGGGCCTTAGTAAAAACAGAAGAGCGCCGCATGGAGAGGAAAACGTCTTCCAAAAGAAAATAAGGAGTATAGAAGAATATACACTATATGTCCATAAAAGTTTTTAAAATATGTACAGCAGTTGTAAAGGATAACAAGTAGAGCAGGAAAGAGACAGTTCTGTCCCTTGCCTTGGAAACATCAAAGCTTACAGTGTGCACAGCTGTAGGTCTGTAGGAGTTACTCCGAAGGTGCACGGCCGCAGGCCGCTGCAGAAAATTTCCGCAACACCCGCTACAAACGATGGAAATGTGTGAGCTGCGGATCAAAAGCTGTATAAACAACGTACTGCTATAGCTATTGCATTTATTGCATCTCAGGCAACTCAAAATGTGAGCACAGCTTGGTAGAAGAAAGAAACACTACTTGGGACACTTCACAAAATTTATTCAAAAACAAATGCCATCTGCTTGATTCACCAAGATTACATCATATTTGAGTCCTAATATAACCTGTCATCCTGGTCCTGTCCCTTAGTGACGGCAAGAAAGGCAACACCAGATATTTGAAGTTCTAAATATTTTATATCCAGTAACTTAGGAGATTTTTCTTTTTGTTTTTTCAGAGGATTGTCTGTGACTCGTTTACCAGTGGTTTCTAGAGAATATGTAGGAAAATTGTGCTTTCAATTATCAGGTAGGAAAAACAAAGTTGGCAGCAAGAAAATGCCAAGAACACGAGACAGAAGAAACTTAAGAGCAAGAAAGTAACAAATATAACAGCTTACGAACAGCTAATTACAGCCGGTTTAAATTATCATAGTTTCAAAGTAAACCAAAACAGTCACGAGGTAAAAGATCACATACCCTCCAAGAAAAATGTTCTGCCAAATGGTGTTATTTTACTACCACAGATGCGATAGTGGATTTGTGGAATGCCATTATTGTCGTCAAGGAATGGTTTCTGTTAAGGGCCGAGTCTTGTTCAATAGATATCATCCCGCAGAAATACATTGTCAG
Organism: Panicum hallii; assembly: GCF_002211085.1. Classification (NCBI taxonomy): domain Eukaryota; kingdom Viridiplantae; phylum Streptophyta; class Magnoliopsida; order Poales; family Poaceae; genus Panicum; species Panicum hallii. The sequence continues at coordinate 2,145,498 of NC_038049.1, read as the reverse complement.
ATAAACTGGAGGTGTAAACATGGCATACTTTTATTATCATGGTTTGAAAGTAATTCCCTTTTTTTGAATCAGAGAGAATAGTTCCCCAGACCATTCGATTGATTGCCATCTTATACCTCAAACATCTAATCTCAAATCAGAGGCTTGGGACAGCCTGTTCTCAATTGGTGAGCTCAAATGCAGAAGGTTGGTCTAGCTGAGCCATGCATATATAAGTGGGATCACTAAGACAAACATCAGGAACAGAATTTCTTGAAAGAACAGTGCACTTGCTATTAGTCCAAATCCTTCGGTTATGGTTAACAGATACTCGAAGATCCAGAAGTGAGAATATCTAATTATATAGTCTGAATGATCTTGTGTTCAAAATTCAAACAGTAAACAATCATAAAACGACACCGTACATATCTTTGTGAATCCATCTTTTGTACTTTGTAGACAAAGAAGGGAAAAACAAACAAGATTTATTAACTTTCATTGGAGATATTTTGCAGATACTGAGTATGAATTAGTGAACAGCTGTACTTGCTTCAAGTGTACCCACAAGAAACCAAAACTCGCTCCCCAAGGATTAATTAGTTGAGTTGATTACAGATGAGGCTTTGATTGTAGGAGTAATGATAGTGGTGCCATGTGATTAAGCCAAAAAAAAAATGGCCGTTCTTGCATCAAACGTTTTTGCAGGCTTCTTGTGAGTATAAAACAAATGGAAGAAGGGAAAGCAGCTCACGCGCCCTTTCTTGTGTCACAGCTTTTAATATGACAAACATGGAAAAGCAAAACAAGAGCAAAAAAAATAAAGCTGACAAATAATAGTTAAAGTAAACAAACAGAGAGAACTCTTGAGTCTCAGACCTAGAGGGCCTTTTCTATTCTTAGACTACGAAATAATCTGATACCTAATCTACCCTCGCACATGGCTTTGAATCACCCTTTCATGGAATGACCTACACAAACTAGTAGCACACTGGACAAGTAGCTGCACCATTTAGAAGAGGTACGGGAGCAATGGCTAGTGCTATATATGAGTTTCATGCGTGTCAGCATTGAGCTTCAGTGTGAAGATTTCATTAACTGTTGCATGTTCACTGTTTACAGAAAAAGAAAAACTATGCTTAAACATCAGAATATGCATACCTGCTAAGAAATGTACTGTTTGGGAAAAAGATATACAAGGAAGTCCTATTGATTGATCTTGCATCATACGGATGGACATTGGCCGTCTTAACTTACTGATTCATAGCTCCCACTTCTGCTACAGCATATGATGAAATCATTGGGAAAAAACAGTTAACCACAAGATAAATCTGAAAAACACTTTGCAATCCTCAAGATATATAGAAATCGAGCTAATATTTTGTAACAAAACCAAGTATATTAGAGAGTGAAATAGAATCAAGCAGCAGTTTGCCATGGGCTTTTCTCTTCTCAAAGTTTGTGATTACTTAGTTTTTAAAATATAGAAATTGTGAACTTCGTCCAGCTTGGTGATTTCTTTCCAAGTCATTGCATCATAATTACACAAAACCGACAAACTGTTTGGGGGCTTGCACTATATTCCAGTGAAGGACTAAAATGTGTTGGGGTATATATATATATATATATATATATATATATATATATATTGCTGAATAAACTTGCCATAAAACAACATATTACGTCTTGTCTCCTAAAAAGAATTTCTTGAATATCATAGTAAAAGAAAAGAGTGTTCCCACAATTGAACTATGACTCCGGCACACCAAATTTTATTGCTACTCCATTCCGTTATGAACATCTAACTTATATTGCATATGTCCGTGTGCAAGTACTTAATTACAAGTAGCTTTACATATATCACCGCAGAAGCACAAGTACTTCTATTGGCTTAAATGTTGACTCTTCAGATTACTACTCATGGAGTTGATTCAATGGAGCAAGAGTCCTTAGATCCAAACTGACAACATATTAATATGGCAGTAATATATTGAGGACCATGTGGCAGCTTTTCTTTTAACTAGCTGACCAAAGATACTATTAAAAGTTTTATAGCTGACCAAAAATTTATTAACTAAAAGAAAATTAAGAAAGGTGTTAGATATAATGTTCTCATGAAAAATAAATTCGCTGCCTATGAGAAAGAGCTTCCACGTAGATTTGATAAAAAGTTGGAGCACTGAGTTTCATTTTTTTAACCCTGACAATTGTCATTTTGATGTTTAAAACACGGAACAAAAGCTCATGCAACTATTATACCTAGGAACTATCAGGTTGGGCATGAATTCTTCAGGGAATAAATCAGGACTAAAGGTTCTCTTAGATCTGAAGCAAAACCTGAAACTGAGCTCTGTGTAGTTGAGGTCTGAGGCATGAGGGTGACCACTGAAGGTGATACCGTAAGGCACACTACAAGCAACATGTGAGAAAATATAAACAAACTGAAGTCATGTGATTACCTTATCTCTAGGTTAGCAGAAACAAAAAGGGAGGAGACATTTTTTGTCATCAACTCATCATGAATTCAGTATTGGCCCATTCCCTAATTATGATCCTGGAAGCAATAACTAGAGGCTAAGCCGGACATCTCAACAGACTTCAGAGCATGCTGTGCAGCACGGCATGAGAAATAAGATCATGCTGCTTGAAGATCTCAGAATGAAATGCTTCAACTGCATTGCTATGACGAAATTCAGATGACAAAAGATACGGACAAGGGCGTAACTCCTACGGCGCGTCCCCATCAGCCTCTAATAAATTATCATCAACGCTTCCACACAGGCACACACACTGAAGCATGCACCGAGAGAAAATCAGAAAATTACACAGAAAATTACGGCTTTATTCCAACATCAAGACGGCATTATTTTGGGGAGCTTGGAGATAGACGCGTAAGATGCGGATCAGGGAAGGAGTACCCGGGGGAATGATCGGGTGTTACTGGTGAGGCGCCGAAGCGTCCGTCCGGGAAGGAGACGGAGCCAGTTCAGAGGAAAGAGCGAGGAAACCGGGGCGGAATCAGCCGGCGCTTGACAAGGTTGGCGAGCTGCGAGCAGTGCCCGCCAGCGCTGAGCGCGAGGCGATCGACGTCGCCGCCGGCTCGTCGGCCGGCTCCTTGCGGTCCGCCTTCCTCCGCCTAGTGGGCCTCAGCCCGCCCGCCCGACCGAGCTGGCCCGCGGCGGCGGTAGACCGGTAGTGGGCTAGAAACTGTGGCCGGTACTAGGCCGGTAGGCTGGTACTCCTAATAAAGGACAAACGTCAGTTACATAAGGTCATTCAAACAGAACCCAGTAGATAATCCGGCCTGACTAGGCCCGGTCTGTTCTGGCCCGACTAGCAGGCTTCAGTCTGAAATGAGCCGGCCCAATCAATAATTTGTCTGATAGCCTTATAAAGCTGGGCCCGGGTAGAGGTTTTGGGCCTGAAACGAATTAGACGTTTCCTTACGAGCCCGGAACATGAAATGGCATGTTGCAAAATGACACAATGTGAGAAGGATCTGCAAACATATCAAGATGGCTTAAAACCAAAGAAGCAAAATAGCAATTAACCTTAAGAAAATTAAACTTGCTGTGGTTCAGCCTGGCCGCAGTTATACCCTTGAAATAGTCACCTCTTATATTATCGTCAAGTTCACAACATTATTAACCAAGAAGAATTTAGAGGAGAACATGCCTTCACTTTGTCATTGCCTGAGAGAATATTGATGGTTGCGAATTCAGACATCTGCAAACTAAGTTTCGAATTGCATCTGGATTTCATATTAATCAAAGGTACGATAGCTTTATGGAACTTTACCTAATCTATTACCGTTCTCGCATGATTTGAAATTGCTGTATTATTCTCATGGTTTTATATTTACTTTCTTATTCGACGATTCAAGAAAAAACGACGATAAGAATCGAAAAGCACCTAAAATTGGTGCGAGACGATTCTCCATCACCTAGCACTCAACGAGCGCCCTAGTGACATCGAATAGAAATGTTTGGCCAGACACTTAAGCCCCGGAAGATGCTAAGCCACCGCGATGCACTCCCTACTAGGGTTTGCAACCTAGCATCAAAGTTCCATACAACCTATGCACGCAGCACCCGGTTGGCATGGTTAGTTTTTTGTACAATCCCAACTACAATTCATACTGAAATGAACTTTGTAAACAAGCAACCCGAGAGACGTTCACGGCGGTTCAGTGCAGCCTGCTGTGTATCCAGAGATAGAGCTAGAAGCACCCACCAAGGGGGCGCGCAAGTGCAAGTCACACCGCACGCCTCGCCTAGTTCACCAGCACACAAGGGAAGAGTGGGGGGAGGGGGGGGGGGGGGGCGGGTGTGTGGCGCACCGCCGCACGCAGGCAGCAGCAGGCGCCACCAGCCAAGTCCGGCACTTGGCGCGAGCGAGCCGTTGCCTCGCGCCCCACCCGCTGCCTGCCCTACCCGAGCAAGCAACCTGACGGCGGCACACTCCCTCCACCGTTTTGAATTTGAAAAACTCGCAGCAGCCTCCCTGCTTCCCTCCACCGCCTCGCGGCCGTCGACCACCAGCGGCCGTCGTCGTGCGTGGCGTGCTGGACCTGGCGGTGTGGTGGAACGCAGCCTGCCCTGCCCGGCCCGGTCCAGCCAGCTCCCGCGCCGCGGACACGACGAGGCGAGCACGCGTTGCTCAAAACCGCGCCGGGTCCGCCCGCCCGCACCCGCCCACGAAGGAACGAACGGACGAGCCAGCCAGCCGTGCGGGTCGGTCCGCACGCGCGCGCTGCGACCCGAACCCGTACCACCCCCCGGAAAGGCGACGCGAGCCAGGGTGGTGTGCGAGTCGGGCGGGGGGCGTGCGGCCCGGCCCCTGCCTTGTGTGCTCACGCCCCGTGCTCCAGTTCTCTCTTCCCTTCCCTTTTCCCCTCCCCCTCCCTCCCACATCGTCTCCCACCTCTTCTTCCCCGCAACTCCTCCCCGCAGCCTCGCGTCACGCGGCCGCCACGCCGCCGTACCAGGGTTGCGAGCCCCCCCCCCCCGCCCCGACTACCACATCCCATTCTCGCTGCCCCGTTCTAGTCGCCCGCTCGGGCCAACCGCCGCCTCCGCCGCGGAAGGGCGGGATCGGCGGCTCCCAGATTCGTACCGGGCCACACCAGTCCCCGCGTCAGCGCCGGCGCGGCATCCGCTTCACCAATCCCGGCGGAACCCCGTCCTGGAGGGCGCGATTCGCGACGAGGATGGCTCTGTAGGGCGCGCTCGCTAGGGTTTTCGCGCGCCCGGTGCCATGGACGCCGCGGAGCCCCGGGAGGGTTCTGATCGGGCGCCGGACGCCTCCGCCGCGGCGGGCCCCGCGCCGGCTGCCAGTGAGGTGGACATGGAGGCCGCGGATACCGGCGGCGCGGTGGGGGAACCTGCCGCGGCGCGCGCGGCCAGTGAGGCGGAGGTGGGTGAAGGCGCCGCGGCGGAGCGTGCGCGTGACGCGGGGGCCTCGGCGTGCGAGCCGGGGGTGGAGGTTGATGAGGGCGGAGAGCAGCCCGCGGAGCCTGTAGCAAACATGATGGATGCGGGCGGTGCTGCGTTTGGAGGAGAAGGACACTCAAGTGTGGCTGCAGCGAAGGAGGTGGATGAGGGCGGCATTCAGGGGGCAGTGCAGGATGTGGCTCCTGTGGTGTCTGAAGCGAAGATGGAGGTGGATGCGGGTGGCGCTGCTAACAAAGAGTGCTCCGCGGCTCCTACGGTGAGCGAGTTGTATGTGGGGATCCTTCCAGGGGCAGCGCAGGGTTTGGCTCCTGAGGTGTCTGAAGTGAAGATGGAGGTGGATGTGGGTGGTGCTGCAAGCAAAGAGAACTCTGCAGCTTCTACGGTGAGCGAGGTGAATGTGGGGAGCCTTCCAGGGGCTGCGCAGGATTTGGCTCCTGCAGCGTCTGAAGCGAAGATGGAGGTGGATGGCGGCTGCGCTCGGGAACAAGAGTGCACTGCAGCGGCTGTGGCAGGAGAGGTTCAGATGGAGGAAGGTGATGGCAGAGTGGTGAATCAAGGGCCTGCAACAACACCTGCCGGGGGCCTTCAGTTGAAACAGGAGGTGGGGGGATGCTTGGTGGGCCGCTACATTGGCCGGAGCGTTCCGGGGCATGCAAGGATTCTTATTGGGAAGGTTGCGTCCTATGATAGCGCAACTGGGGTCTACAGTGTGGTGTTTGAGGATGGACACGGTGAGGATCTGGGGCTTCCTCAGCTCCAGGAGTTTCTCATGTCTGATGAGAATGGTGCATTGGGCATGAAGGTGAGCTGCAGGAAGAGGAAGCTAGACTTGCTGGTTTCATCAGGGAGTGCCTTGGAGGTGAAAGAGCCAGCAAGTACTCGGCAGAGGGTTGATGGATGTGAGACATCTGCCAGGTCTGATGCACCGCAGAATAGTGGATCTGGCTCGGATATGTCCGAGGATGTTGAATCTTCGAGTAATTCATCGGATTTCACTAAAGAAGAACCGTTTGAGCCATGCCCTCCTGTACAGGCCGTGGAGTTGCCTACGTCATCCGGAGACATTCCTGTGCCAGAAGAGTCAATAAGTTATCTCTTTTCTGTTTATAACTTCCTGCGATCATTCAGCGTGCGGCTGTTCCTGAGTCCATTTGGGCTGGATGATTTTGTTGCAGCCATTAATTGCACTGTGCAGAATAACTTGTTGGATGCTGTACATGTCTCACTAATGCGGGCACTGAGGCGGCATCTTGAATCGAAATCTGCTGAAGGATCCCAGCTTGCTTCTAATTGCTTGAAGTACATACTATATATGTCAACCCTTCTTAACTACAATAACTATTTTGTAACTGCTATCTTTAAATTCTGACGATATTTTCACTTTCCTTGAACTGTGTACAGGTATCTGGACTGGACATTACTGGATGCGTTGACTTGGCCAACTTTCTTACTAGAGTACCTGTATGTGACGGGTTGCATTAAGAATCTAGGGGGGCGGAGTTTTGGTAGAAGCCTCCTAGCCACTGAATACTATAAACTTCCTGTTGCCATGAAGCTGAGAGTGCTGCAAATACTCTGTGATCATGTCATTGAATCAGATGAACTCAAAACTGAACTGGAGGACCGAGAAGGCTACTATGAGGAGCTGGAATATGAGATGGATTCTGGCGCCTTTTTGGAGGCTGGTTCAAGAGCAGTTTCGACTAGAGCCTCAAAGGGCTCTGCATACAAAAGGATGAATGATTTGCAGAACCTGGAAAGCGCTCCGAATGACCCAGAAGTTGCTGTAGCAAACGCTTCTCAGGATGGCAACAGTGATGATTGCCGAATATGTGGAATGGATGGGACTTTGGTATGCTGCGATGGCTGCCCATGGGCATATCATTCGAGATGTATTGGTCAAAACAAAGCCTTCCTTCCCCAGGGAGAGTGGTTTTGTCCAGAATGTGTGGTTAACAAGCTTGGATCAACTTCATCAAGAATTGAGCGTGGTGCAAGAGGAGCTCAAACATTCGGCATTGATATGTGCGGGAGGCTATTCTTAGGAACCTGCAACTATTTGCTGGTGTAAGTTCTTGCAAATTAATCGTACAATACTTCGTGTTTACTAATGATTTGTTCTGCATGACCTGCTATCCTATACTTCCTTTAACATTTGCTCCATGAAATACTGCAGGATCGAAACATCTTCAGATGCAGAGTCTTATGCAAGATATTACAATCATTATGATGTTGTCAAGGTCCTCCAAAGACTTGCTCCCTCAGATGCATATGTGGATATATGCAGGCAAATAGAGGAATACTGGAAGCATTTACTTGGTATAGTTCAAAGTGAGAGATCAAAAATAGGTAAAGAAGTTGGTGTGAGCCATACTCTACAATCCAGTATGTTGAGTTTTACTCCAAGAAAAGCAGATGGAAGTGACTGGACAACATTAAAAGATGGTGGGGACAGTAAAACAGTAGCACTTCCTCAAACAAATGTGCAGCAGAAACTTTTGGCTAATGAGGAACAAAAATGCATGCCCAGCTTAGTTTCTGTCACCGAGAAGAACGCTGAAGTTTGCAATCAACCTCTATCAGTTCAGTACAACGCACATAATGCACCCAGAAATGGAGCTTTTGGACCATCTGCGGTATCATCAATTTCTCATCAGAATGGATCCGTTGTAACGGGTGTGTATAATATAGCACAAGCACAACCAGCTCAGAGTATATCCCGTCCAGTCTTATCCACCTATGTTGGAATTGATTGCATGCCTAGGGAAGGTGCCGTGAGCACCATTTCTGCAAAGTGTCCATCTTATCAAGGTAAACAACACGTTCAGTTGTTTGCTGAAAGATCTGGAAACATGAGTGGTGGTAAGGCAGCAAAATTGTCATCTTTTAAACCACAGGCTTACATGAACCTCTACAATCATGGCAACATTGCAGCATCTGCTGCTGCCAATCTTGCTGTCATTACATCTGATGAAGGTAAGGTTTCAGCATCCAAGCTGACTGCAAACCCAAGGAAAAGAATGGCTGCAGACAATTCTCTCCAATTGAAAGCATTTTCCTCAGCAGCCGCACAGTTTGTTTGGCCGAGTACCGAAAAGAAGCTTATGGAAGTTCCAAGAGATAGGTGTGGTTGGTGCCTTGCTTGTAGAAGCTCAGCAATTGGAAATAAAAAGGCTTGTTTTCTTAACATGGCCACTGCAAATGCTGCTAAAGGGTCTGCTCGAATTCTTAGTGCCATGCGTGTAATTAAAAGTTCGGATAGCCATTTCCCCAGTATTGTTGCTTATTTAGCCAACATGGAGGAAAGTTTGCGCGGCCTATTAGTTGGTTCACTACAGGACGTGCAGCAGAAAGAACGGTGGCATCAACAACTACAAGAAGCTTCCAACTGCAGAACTGTAATACCACTGTTGCTTGAGGTGAGTTATAGGATTTGGTCAATAATTTTTCTGCATCCTCTAATATTCCTCAATATTCTCGCAACTGATATAGTATATGACACTGAATGCTGGCCGCAAGTGGTGGCATTAAATAGATTAATAATTTCAGATTTCTTCTGCAGCTTGAGTACATATATTCCTGCATGTATGTCTGTAATAAAGGAAATTAACTCTAAATACAATGTTACAAACTGATAAAAAAATTGGTTATGCAATAAAGGGTATTTAAAGAAAGTTAAAAGTCATGCTGAAGAAAGTTATTGCCATAAATGGCAGTGAAAGGAAGTGAGCCTAGCTCAACTGGTCGGGGTGGGAGTCCTCTTCAACTTGAATTTGGGTGCATGTTTCTTCTTAATGAAAAAACACCTAATTTCTTCTAGGTTGGATCTCCTTTTTTTCCGGAAATGGCAGTGAAAAATGAATACAATTGTTATGGCATTAAAGTTGCATCTTCTTTGCAGTTGGAAAGCAACATCCGTGGAGTGGCATTTTCTGCAAGCTGGTTGAAGCCAATAGACGACTGGCCTGTTGAATCTCCTGGTCTATCAGCCGGAGCATCTCGTCCTGCACAATACCAAAAACGTGGGGCTGGTGGAAGACGTGGCAGAAAACGTTCGTTGGCATCTGAATCTGGTACTGCTACTGATGATGACAACAGCTGGACTTGGTGGAGTGGAGGAAATATTTCAAAACGTACTTTGCAGAGGGGGGCTTTTCTATGTTCAACCATAAGAAAAGCTGCCCGCCAAGGTATTGTGCATTTTAAGTATTACTAGTTTTATCTCATCCTCTATCGGTCTCCAGGGTATGAACAAGTTGGCATGTTTTGTCTCCTAGGTGGTAAAAAGAGGATAGCAGGTTTATCTTACCATGAAGGTTCCAATTTTCCAAGACGAACTCGGCAATTTGCTTGGAGAGCATGTGTTGGACTAAGCCAGACTTCATCTCAACTTGCTCTGCAGGTTAGCACTTCTGTCCTGTGTTGTAAATAGTATTATCAAACCTAGTTTAGCAATGATCCTAATATTCATTTCTCACAGGTTAGATATCTTGATGCCCACATTAGATGGAAGGAATTCATCCCTCCAGATCAAATTCCTTCAGATGGAAAAAGTTCTGATGCTGACTTTTCTGCCCTCAGAAATGCTGTAATCTGTGATAAAAAAATAATTGACAATAAGATAAGATACGCACTTAAGTTTCCCAACCAGAAGCATCTTCCTGTGCGCGTGACAAAAAATATCTTGGAAGCAGAAGGCGATCAGGATGAAAATAGCAAATTGTGGTTTTCTGAAAACCATGTGCCACTGTGCATGTTGCGAGAATTTGAGCAGAATGCTGGGAGTAAATCCTTGTCTACTCCAGGAATTTCGAGCTCTAACTATTTCACCAATTTCTACCCAAGGCGAGGAAAAGCATGTGCTGGAGATGTGTTTTCTTATCTCTTTCACAAGGGAGAGGTCTATCCCTGCACCTCATGCAAGAAGGATGTTCTGTACAGGTTTTTCCTGTTTGCCTTGTTATTGCGATAAACTGATCATACATTTATTCTTTTTTGAGATACTAATTTTTTGTATTTTGGTCGATCATATGCAGGGATATTGTTAAATGCGGTTCTTGTCAAGGTATGGGTCTATGGAATGTTCTGTAGAATATTTGTTTTCCATTTGTTTCCTCGTAATATCCAATAAGATAATTGATCAGTTTCTGAGCTTTCCAATGCTTAGTCACACTTTTGCTGTCTAAAAATAACTTTCAGGTAATTGTCATAAAGAGTGTACATCAAGATCTATTGTTAGCAAAGGAGGCAGTGCTACTTCGAATTTGACATGCAAGTTATGCCTCCAGAAGCGGAATCTTATGCTTACAAGTTACAATACAAATGCAAGTTATATCCGGCCTCAACAGAAGAGTACTGGCCAGCAGCAAGTGACCGCTCCCAAAATTGTCTTTAAGGTTGGTTCTTCCCATTCTGCTGAACCTACCCTGAAAGTTGAAGCGCAGCCAGTCACAAAGGTTAAAGCTCAGCCAGCCACAAAGATTGAAGCACAACCACTTGCGAAGGTGGAAGCTCAGCCAATTATGAATATGAAATCACAGCCAATCGCAAAGATGGAAACCCAGCCACTCACGAAGGTGGAAGCCTTGCCAATTACAAATGTGACAACTCTGAATGACACAAGTGTACAAGCTCAGCCAAAGACAAAAGCTAAGTCAAAGTCAGAAAAACCGAAGAAACCTAAAAAGGTTCAAGTGATCACATATTTTGGTCTCGTATGGAAGAAAAATAAGAATGACAAGGATGATGGAAGTGATTTCAGGGCAAATGATGTAATCCTTAAAAGTAAGGATGGTATTGGTTCGACAATAAAACCAATTTGTTGCCTCTGTAACAAAACTTATTCTCCGGATTTCCTTTATGTACGCTGTGAGAGGTGTAGAAGTAAGTCTATTAGCATTGTTCTAGCTTAAAGCAATATCTTTTTGTGTTATCTTTCAGCTTTTTAACATCTTGATATTCCCCGCTTACAGATTGGTTTCATGGTGATGCCTTGCAACTTGAGGATGAAAGGATTGGTGAGTTGGTTGCATACCGGTGCTGTAGGTGCCGAAGGAGAGCCATACCCCAATGTCCTCATTCAGATGATTATACAAAGCCTGAAGCAGAATTTAGCGAACAAACAGTTGCTACATCATCACAGTCAACAATGCTATCTAGTGAGGAGACTTTTCCTTTAGCAGATCAGGACCCACTGCTTGCTTCATATGGAATTGTCGAACCGATTAGGGAAGAAGTGGATGCTGATTTATCAACTAACATGGTAAGCTTTGCCCCAGGAAGCAACCAGAAGCTGTCAGTAAGAAGAGCACAAACTAAAAACTGTGAATATCTTGATCAAGCTGGTATACCTGTGAATGAGTATTATATCCAGAATCAACCTCCTGGAAATGGAAACATCAGTTTCAGCAATATGAATGAATATTCTTTTTCAGAAGCTGACAGCGTGGATGCTTCAGAGTTATTGGGGTGGGATTTTTCCCAAGGAACTGCATATGCTGATTCCACTGCTAATCACCAAGCAAATGACACTAGCTGTGGCAGCTTTGCAACGGACCAATATGAACCCCAGACTTATTTTTCATTCACCGAGCTGCTTGAAGCTGATGATACGCAGCTTGACAATGCATTTGGGATGTCTACTGGTCTGCAAGACGATGGCAACTGCACAGGAAACTTTGATCAACAAGGAGCTGGTTTTGATGATATGTCCTTTATGATAGAAGATGGAGCTTCAAATATGAACTTCCCAACAGATGATCCCTCCCCTGCTGTGGTAGCATGTCACAAGTGCCAGAACACTGAGCCACCACCCGATCTCAAATGTGCAGTCTGCGACCTGCACATACATCGGCAATGCTCACCTTGGGATGAAAATGTGCTGCCTACTGCGAGGGGCGATTGGAGTTGTGGTGCTTGTCGAGAATGGCGATGATTAACTTCTGAACTTGATTGCATCTTTTGAGAGTGGCAGCCTCAGCTGAGATAGCAGGTAAATATCTTGGTATTCCATTTATATATGGTTCGGATTTCTGTTAACAATATCTCCGTTTATAGTTTCTGAGCATGTTTTTTCTGTTTAGGTGGAAGGTATATTGTCAAAGTGCACCACTGATCTGGATGAAAATTGTCCATCAAGCTGTTATGATGCACTGCTACTGATTGTTCGGATGCGGTTTGTTATTTGACAAAAAAAAAAATTAACGACCATACAGTTAGACTACTAGACTAGCAATGACTGCTGCGGAGTTTACACTGTACATACTAAAGGATGGGTCGCCAGAGCCCATTTTCCATTCTTTAGAGTTTAGAGTGTTTATTTTTGGGTAGTTTTAGAGCTAGGAGGTGCTGTTAGCAACGTGGTATATGGTTCAGGGAAACCATAATCATGTAATTGTATTATACCTTGCATTGTTTCCTCGTCTTTTTGGATAGAAGTGCCTCTTCGTGGGGAGAGGCCTTTGTCGGAGTGGCCTTTCTCAGTAGAAGTGCTTATTATTGCCCATGTGACCGTCAGCATGGTGCTGCGACCGTGCGTTAAATGAATTTTGAGAAGATAGCACTTGTACTCCTCCTTTTAGTTTGAGTAGTAATTTGAAATGTAACGATGCGGATTATGTTTCATCTCTGTATTTGTGTTTTTTTTTCCTTGTTTCGTATGGAATGATCTTACTTTGGGCCGATATGGCCCAATCTGCCATTTGCACAGCTGGTTGCCAGCGGCCCAGCGCCCTTTCATTACTAGGTCCATTAAGGCTCCTGCATCTGATGTGGGCTGGGCTGTATTTCGGAAAAGGCGGGCCCGCCGCAGGGAGCCTTCTTCTTCCCTTCGATCAGGCAGTTCTCCAGTCTCCACCACCGCGATCTGTCGTCCTCCATTTGGGCGGCGATGGCGCTCTCCTCCTCCCGGCCGCACCACCTCCTGCGCCCGCTCGTCCGCGGCTTCCACGCCTCCGCGCAGGCCCTGGCGCGGGCGGAGCCGCACGAGTTCTCTAAGCCTAGCGGCTACCTGGGCAGCTGGGAGCCCGCGGGGGAGCCCCGTGAGGCGTGGGCGCAGCTGGACCGGCTGCGCAAGGGGTACGCGCGCGACGTGCGGCAGCTGCGGCGGGAGTACGCGTACGAGGTGCAGCTGATGGAGGCGGAGCGGCAGCGGAAGGCGGAGGCGCGCGCGGAGGCCGCCCGCGTCGCCAACGAGGAGCGCAAGGCAGCCAAGGCCGCCGCCGCGCAGACGCGCGCGGCCGAGCGGCGCGCGTTCGAGGAGGACTTCCGCCAGGCCCTTGTACGTTTCATTTCCCTTCACCTTCCATCCCTGTTCGCGACTGCACACAACTTGTTTGATGAATTTGCCTCGTTCGTTTGGACTTCTTAAAATGCGATTCTTAACACTATGTTAGTATGTTGCTATATTAGTTTGGGATTAAGAGGACATTTAATCTTAGACCTGTCTGTTTGGGCCATGTTGGCTTTAGTTCGGAAGCATATGCATAACAACAGGATGTTTTGCACTCAATTGTACAGCTAATTGAGACTGCTGCTGCAAAGTATGTTTTGTAACTGAGATGAGATAACGTGCAGATGAAAGAAAGAGCTGAGAAGCTGGAGAGCTGGCGGAAAAAGGAGAAGCTTCGGGAGCAGAAGAAGGCGGAGCAGAAGGAGCTCCTGCGTAAGAAGAGCAGCATGTGGCTTTCTGAAGATAAACTTGAAGATCAAATACTCGATGCTATCAAGAACACCACTCCTCTATAAGGTTTTAAACTCTTTCTTGCTGTGGCATTGCAATCTTTTCTCACCCCTAACTTTGAAACGGGAAGAGCAGCAGTGTTTAAACTCTTATATAATGTGTGTGCAAAAGAAAATACATCATATTTAAATGCTAAACTCAAATCAAGTCGTTTTATAGCTAAAGTGCCTATATGGATTATATGTTGCCTTTTAGATTGTATGAGATTTGTAGTCTAGGACCAAGTTCCATAAATATATTGGACCCACAGCTTAAATGGATACTGTGCTTACACTTATATGAAGTCTCATTTAGTCGATTTATATATTTATACTGGTATATTTTAGTCAGTTGAGTATCATGTATTATGAGCATTGTCTCTCTAGCTTTTACTCGAAGTTGTGTCTAAGCCCAGAACTTATGGAAAAGCCAATACTCAAAAAAATCATAGGCTAAAACATTCCTCCGTCCATTCAGCTAGAGGGACTGTATAAGATGTATTACATGCTACAGGCTTCTCATATTTAAGGGACAAGTATTATGAGGCGGAAGAACATCAAGTGTTATTTAATGGACAAGTATTATGAACAATGAGAAGCATATAAAAACATTATGTGATTGTGATGTCCAAGTAATCAAGCAAACAGTCTAGCAAATTATAGTATTAAACAAGAAGCTCTATATCCTTTGCTCTGAGCTCTGCAAAAATGTCCAAAAGATCATAACGTTCGATATGCAAAATATCTATGCTACAAATAATACATTACAATGAACTAATGGAGCTTTCTAAGTATAGGTGCTATAAATCATTAGTCCCAAGGATTTTAAGCACATCAAATGTTTGCCTTTTCAGATTAATGCAGTTGCATTCTTTTGTACCTATAGAATGCACAGTGGATTTTGGTAGCAAATCTGGAGATTGTTTAGTTAAGACAGGAAATCACATAGCTGAACTCTGTCAAATACATATAATGTATGTGTTTGGTTCGGAATTTGGATGATATACCACTGTTCACTTGTGGATTTTTAATTTGCACATTTGCATTCCCTGGGCATGGTACCCTATTGTAGCTGTCACCATGTTAACAAACTTTTTGTTAGGTAAACTTTCTATAGCGAACCTATTTTTCTTTCACTCCAAAGCTTTGTGCAAAAAGCAAAGTGCCAGTCTCTTCACTTTAAAGGTACTAATTAGTAAGTTACATTTTGGTTTCTGCTCATGACCATATCTTCCTTTTGTTTCCTTTGATGCTGAAAATGCTTTTGATGTATTTGCGCTGAACTCAGCTATGACCATGTTGTACGAGATACTGATTGGTATCAATGTTTTCCTTTATCCAGGAAGCCAATGGGGTTGCACGGACAAGGAGGATGAACATCACAGAGACGCCTCTGTCATTTCCCCTGAGAAGTAGTTCATAGCCAGCAGCCAGCATAATGAGAAATAAGATTGAACTTTGGGTTTCAGATGTAATGACATGTGTTTATTAGATAAGCTTAGACTGGGGTTACACCAAGCCGCTTTTAGATTTTGGAATTGATTGCACCTTAGGAGATGACGGCTCTCCCCAATTCTTGACTAAGCAGATATGGTTTAGCTGGGTGCACTCGAGAACTGGTTCTGTCCAAAGTTGCTGACCTTCTTCTCTTGTTATATGGATTTGTCATTTGCATAAATTCTTGGCAAGATCTGGATGATAGGGACATTGCAGTCCAGATAAATGCCTTCCCTTTTGCAATATTTTTTCTTTTTGTTTGGTGAAGAATGATCATCATTCTATGTGCGGTCAGGGGGTGAAGTATTCTGCCCTCGATAGTTTGGGGGGCTAATCATTTCGTCCTATGTGCGTGTCAGCGTGTGTAAAATGCTCTTTGTTGATTTGTTGAGGCACCGTCTGTGCTGCTACCGTTTCCCCTCAATTTGCCCCAGTCCAAACAGCTTGCCATCTTCAAAAGTGGGTTGCACGGTGCTATTTCTCTTGTTCCAATGCAGATTGATGAAGCAGACACGATTACGTTACGGATCATGGATTTGCTTGAGCTTGAGTGATTCCTCCCTTTCCTCCATGCCGATTCTGTAATTGCCCCAACCGCACTCGCAGTTGCCAGCAGCAACAATGGCCGTGCAGTTCCTGCTGCATTCCATGGTGTTCTTGCAACAGTGCCAACAGCAACCGTGCGGCAGCCGCAGCCGGAGCCGGAGGTGAAGCCGAGCGACACGGACGCGCTCACCCTCTCCCACCACGGCGTCCTGGCCGCCAACTGGAGCAGCGGCGACGCCTGCGCGGGCCGCTGGGACGCAGCCGGCAGTCCCGGCCTCCGCGGGCCCGCGCCGCCGCTGCCGCCCTGTTCTTTCCACCCCGGCGGCGTCCTCCTCCGTTGCTTTGTCCTCGCCGGCCCGGGCTCTGCAATCAACTAAGCTAATGTTAGAAATCTAGGCAATTTTCGGTATATTTTAATTCCAAATATTACTAACAATTTCATGATATAGATGAGTGATAATGTGTGTACAAGATATGTGCATGTGTTCATGTTATTCTCACTAATAAGCATGAACAAAGAATTAAACCAGAGTAGGTTTAGTAGGTACCCCAAGGCGGGACCAGTGCCGGAGGCACCGGTTGCGCCGTTACCAGCTGGAATAGACATGCTATTCGACTGACCTTGCTCGAAGTAGCCGAACTATGTCGATGCAGGAAGATGTTCGTAGTGCAGTCCTACGAACGGTCACGCCGGGAAGTAGTCGTCTCACGAACGGTCACGCCGGGAAGTAGACGAAGTAGCCGTTCGCACGAGCGGTTACGTCGGGAAGTAGACGAAGTAGTCGTTTCAGGGAGCGAGCAGTCGCGTGAAGACGCTCCCCAAAAACCTAATTGCCCGCGTCCTGTGCAGGACCTTCAGCGAGCAGAGGTTCCGGAGGCCCTGCTCTCGCTAGAACTGTGCGCGCAATACTAGCGGTGGGAATGGCAGAAAGCAACTGAGGGAGAAGGGAGAGATCTCCTGAAGAGGAGTACCTGGATCAAGTGCTGAGATGAGTGAGGATGGGAGGAGAGGGTGCTGGTTTATATAGGTGCGAGATGCCTCAGGTTCAACGAACCTGGACGTCATGAATGACTTTGATGAGCGGCAGTTAATGTGCCTCAGGTTCAACGAACCTGGACGTCGTAAAGAGCCTTCAATGTCCGGTCATTATTGTCGACATTAACCCTCTGTTTTAATGCTTTTTACTGCAACATCACGTTGCACCGCACCGGCACGTCACGTCACGTCACGTCACGTCCGGCCGCGCACGCGCACCGCACCGCACGTCCAGCCGGCCGCGCCTCGCCTCGGCCACGGCCCGGCTCGGCGAGGCGAGCGAGCGCGCGCGCGCGTGTGGTTCACCGTCCTCCTCTTACCGGCTTCACAAGCGGTGTACACGAAGTTCACCTTTTAACTCGGTTGACATCCTCCTCAATTCCCGGTACGGAATTAAGCCATTGATTCCCTAGCATTTAATAGTGGGCTTTAAATTCTTTTAATGCATTAGAATGAATGGGCCAAGCCCATTACTCCAACAATCCCCACCAAGAAATTCAAGCCACACTAGAAATGCTCTCATTCCCTCATTGATATACCAGTATTCGATAGAGACTGTTAAGTTGAACTTCCATCCAGGACAAAAGCTACACTTGTTCACAACTGTGCAATGGACTATGCCTTGAATTACCAGTTTTGTGCAAACAAGTTTGACCAGAGCCCTACACTGGTACTAGGCTGCAAAAGCATCCCCGCGGTTTGGAGCTTATAAGTCATACTCCATGCCCTTCATGAGTTTCTAGAGAATACCCAGTTCTCATAGAGCATGACCAGTGGTCAAATTTATATAGGTGTGTTCCTTTCAGATGTTCTGTAGGACAACATCTTTGTTTCAAGAAAACAACTCATTTGTTTTAAAGAAACCACCTGGAACACATTAAGGTATAGACCAACCTGCCATACAGATTAGAAGAGAAATGCACCTTATACACGGAATGAGCCATTTTTACAAAAGTTCTCTTCTCACAGTCAGACTTTAGTTTGTTTCACCATCCTAATTCACGGGATCTCCGATCACATAGGACAGGTTTCCACAATAGAATGACTCACGTGGGTCTCAAGCCCAATTCCATAGATGCATTGTCTATCACATTTCGTGAAAAACCCTTTGTAAACTGATCTGCCAGATTTTTAGCCGTCTGAACATAGTCCAGGGCTATAACTCCGGAGTTTCTCAATTTTCTGACAGATTTCAACCGCCTTTTTACATGTCTAGATGACTTCATGTTATCCTTTGAACTGTTCACCTTGACAATTACCGTTTGATTTCACAATTCATTAGAATTGCCGGTAATGGTTTTTCAACTATCGGCAAGTCCATAAGGAGCTCACGAAGCCACTCAGCCTCAACAGTGGCGGTATCTAATGCTGTGAGTTCTGCTTCCATTGTTGACCTCGTTAAGATGGTCTGCTTGCAAGACTTCCAGGAAACAGCTCCACCACCAAGTGTAAACACATATCCACTTGTGGCCTTTATCTCATCAGCATCAGAAATCCAATTTGAATCACTATACCCTTCTAGTACCCTTGGGTACCCGGTGTAGTGAATTTCATAGTTCATTGTCCCCTTCAGATAGCGCATTACTCTTTCAAGAGCCTTCCAATGATCATCTCCCGGGTTTGAAACAAACCGGCTCAGTTTGTTTACAGCAAACGAGATGTCAGGTCTTGTAGCGCTCGCTAAATATATTAATGAACCAATGATCTGAGAATATCTCAGCTGATCTCGCATTATCCTTTTGTTCTTTCTAAGAATTAAACTGGCATCATATGGTGTTGAGACAGGTTTATAGTCGCTATAATCAAAGCGACTTAACACCTTCTCCATATAGTGAGACCGTGTAAGAATCACCCCACCATTAATCTCTTTTACCAGTTTTATATTAAGGATAACATCAGCTTCTCCCAGATCCTTCATCTCAAAATTTTGAGATAAAAACTCTTTGACTTCCTTAATCACATTAAGGCTAGTGCCAAAGATCAGTATGTCATCCACATACAAGCACAAAATCACTCCTTCAGCTCCACCATAGCGATAGTACACACATCTGTCAGCTTCGTTCACAACAAAGCCAGCAGAGGTCAAAGTTCTATCAAACTTTTCATGCCACTGCTTAGGCGCTTGCTTGAGACCATATAAAGATTTTAACAACTTACAAACCATTCCTTCTTGACCCTTTGATACAAACCCATCCGGCTGATCTATATAGATCTCCTCTTCTAACTCTCCATTGAGGAAAGCCGTCTTAACGTCCATCTGATTAACGAAAAGACCATAAGAGGCTGCCAGGGAAAGTAACACTCGAATTGTGGTCAATCGGGCAACGGGTGAATAAGTGTCAAAGAAATCTTCTCCTTCTTTTTGGGTATAACCCTTGGCCACAAGCCTAGCCTTATACTTTTCAATAGTACCATCTGGCCTAAACTTTTTCTTGAACACCCACTTGCATCCAACCGGTTTACATCCATAAGGACGTTCAACGACCTCCCAGGTTCCATTAGACATAATAGAATCTATCTCACTCCTTACTGCTTCCTTCCAATAGTCAGCATCAGGAGATGAATATGCCTCTTCAATGGTTCTGGGTGTATCATCTATGAGGTATACAATAAAATCATCACCAAAAGACTTTACAGTCTTTTGTCTCTTGCTCTTTCTCGGAGCATCATTGTTATCCTCCTCAGGATTTTCTACAAGTGTATGTTCATTGTGTTCTATCGGCTCAACAGAGCCATCATCCTCGATGAACTCTTGCCTAGATGAACTTGTTTCATCTCTCATGGGAAAAATATTTTCAAAAAATGTAGCATCTCTGAATTCCATTATAGTACCAACATGCATGTCAGGTACTCCAGATTTCACTATTAAAAATCTATATCCAACGCTATGAATAGCATAATCTAGAAAGATACAATCCACAGTTTTAGGTCCAAGCTTACGTTTCTTGGTTATTGGCACACTCACTTTTGCCAAACAACCCCATGTACGTAAGTATGACAGTGTTGGCCTTTTCTTCTTCCATTCCTCGAATGGAGTTATCTCTTTATTCTTTGTAGGAACACGGTTTAGGACATGACATGCAATCAATATAGCCTCACCCCACCATTCCTTGGAAAGTCCCGCTGTATCTAACATGGCGTTAACCAAATCCGTTAGAGTGCGGTTCTTTCTTTCGGCAACCCCATTTGATTGAGGTGAATAAGGAGGCGTCCTCTCATGAATAATACCATGTTCCTCGCAGAATAAAGTAAATAAATTTGAGAAATACTCGCCACCACGATCTGACCTAACTCTTTTGATCTTTTTCTCAAGTTGGTTTTCTACTTCAGCTTTATAGATTTTAAAGTAGTGTAAAGCTTCATCTTTTGACTTCAACAAATAGATGTAACAAAATCTAGTACTATCATCAATCAAAGTCATGAAATATTTTTTACCACTTTTTGTCAATACTCCATTCATTTCGCACAAATCGGAATGAATTAATTTTAAGGGTGCCAAGCTCCTTGCCTCCGCGGTCTTATGAGGCTTACGAGTTTGTTTTGATTCAACACATACATGACACTTAGAATTTTTGACAAAAGCGAACTTTGGAATTAAACTCAAATTAGCTAAGCGCATCATACAACCAAAATTAACGTGACAAAGACTCGAATGCCAAACATTTGTTTCATCAATGTTAATAACATTGTATGCAACTTCATTACAAACATCTGACAAAGAAAGACGGAACAAGCCTCCGCTTTCATAACCTTTTCCAACAAAAGTACCAAACTTAGACAAGATACATTTATTGGACTCAAAGACTAATTTGAAACCATCTCTACACAGTAGAGAGCCGCTGACTAAATTCTTCTTGATGGTGGGGACATGCTGCACGTTCTTCAGCTGCACGGTCTTCCCTGAAGTAAACTTCAGATTTACCATACCAACACCAAGAACACGCGCATGCGATCCGTTCCCCATCAGCAAGGAGGAAGTCCCGCCGGTCTGGTAAGAAGAGAACAAAGAAGCATTAGCACAAACATGAATATTAGCGCCAGTGTCTACCCACCACTCGGGTGAACCAAAGACTGAAAGAACAGTAGGTAATAAATTATCGTACCCCGATGTTTCTCCAGGCTCGCTAATGACCATGTTGGCGGAGTTATTGCCTTTGCGGTTCGAACACTTTCCAGCAAAGTGTTCCGTACTAGCGCACACATAGCAAGCTCCCTTCTTCTTCTTCTTCTTAAAAGTAGTTGTCGGCTTAGTCTTTGGCTCTGCGGTGGTTTTTTCTTATTCTTGTGGGAGTTGTTCTTCTGAACAAGATTGGCACTGGAAGCACCAACAACTCCTTTCCCACGTATGTCCTTTGCTCTCGCCTTCTCCTCAACATCAAGAGTCCCTATGAGTCCATCTATGGTGAACTCCTGTCTCTTGTGTTTTAGAGAAGTAGCAAAGTCCCTCCAAGAAGGTGGCAGCTTAGAGATTATACCTCCGGCCACAAACTTATTGGATAACACACATGGGGACTCTTTGCTGCAATTTTTGAGATATTTTGCCAGAGTATGTATCTCATGAGCCTGTTCCACTACAGAACGGTCTTCGACCATCCTGTACTCAAGGAACTGCTCCATAATATACAACTCACTACCAGCGTCAGATACTCCATATTGAGCCTCAAGAGCATCCCACAACGCTTTGCCAGTTGGCAGCCGGATATAAGAATCCACCAGGTTATCACCGAGAACACTAATGATCAAGCCTCGAAAGAGGATATCAGCCTCATCGAACGCACTCCCTTCCTCTGGAGAGAATTGTTCAGGCTTACCCTCTTTCACATGGATCGCTCTCGATAGTGTTAACCACAGTATAAACCGCTCTTGCCAACGTTTGTAATTTGAACCATCAAAAGGTGGTGGTTTGATTGATGCAGCAAAGCTAGATACCGAAAGCCTATTAACAAGATTAGGTTTTTGGAATGTTAGAAATCTAGGCAATTTTCGGTATATTTTAATTCCAAATATTACTAGCAATTTCATGACCCGTGCAGGACCTTCAGCGAGCAGAGGTTCCGGAGGCCCTGCTCTCGCTAGAACTGTGCGCGCAATACTAGCGGTGGGAATGGCAGAAAACAACTGAGGGAGAAGGGAGAGGTCTCCTGAAGCTAGGTGCGAGATGCCTCAGGTCTCGGCCACGGCTCGGCGAGGCGAGCGCGCGCGCGTGTGGTTCACCGTCCTCCTCTTACCGGCTTCACAAGCAGTGTACACGAAGTTCACCTTTTAAGTCGGTTGAGATCCTCCTCAATTCCCGGTACGGAATTAAGCCATTGATTCCCTAGCATTTAATAGTGGGCTTTAAATTTTTTAATGGGCCAAGCCCATTACTCCAACAGCTAACGCAATGAGATGCGCGGGTTTCATGGTCCATGGATATGGCTCACTGGCTTGGTTGATGTCCATGGCAATGGCATGCCACAATCTCTTAACCCCTCGACCAAGGCTCTGTTCTACTTCTTTGCCAAAGGTTTGGCAAGCCATTTTGCGCGGGGAACGGACCTATCTACAACCTAGCAGACGAACAGTGAAATGCCTGCCTGCTTGGAATCAGCTACCCAAAGAAAGAAAATGCCTTGTTTGGACAGGCAGTCTGCTTTGATCGTAGGACGGAGGAATTTTTTTCCTTTGTTTTGAAAAGTAGGATGGAGGAATTGGAATTGGAATCCTGGAAAGAATCGCGTCATCATTCCTGACGGTGACGGATAGCTTACACTGGAGTGTCATTTATTTATTTCAGCTGACGATTAACAACCGCGTTTCTTCTCTTGCTGAACCCAACGGCCAACCGTGAAGGAGGCAGACGACCAGCGTTCCTGCCATGCGATCCTTTTCTGGACCACGTGTTTGCTCTAGAAGACGGAGCAGAGCAATCCGGCCAAGCAGAATAGAATCGATCACGGCGGACCCGGACCGGACGATCGCTGACCGACGGTC
This sequence comes from Panicum hallii, assembly GCF_002211085.1. Classification (NCBI taxonomy): domain Eukaryota; kingdom Viridiplantae; phylum Streptophyta; class Magnoliopsida; order Poales; family Poaceae; genus Panicum; species Panicum hallii. The sequence goes on along the minus strand of NC_038049.1, from coordinate 2,122,299 downwards.
GTTCGTCAAGCCATGGTCTGGAACTGGAAGAAAGAACGAGCGGCTAGCGACAGGCAGCGCCGAGACGAGCATGGCGTGACTCAGTAGTACGCCATGGTTGAAAACTTGAAACTTGAAGAAAGAAAGGAGGAAAAAAGGGGTCAAGAATGGAGCGCGAAGGGGGAGGGTTTTGGGGGCTCGATCTTTTTTTTTTTGGATTCATGTGGGGACTCGAGTTGACCGAGAGAGAGAGAGAGAGAGAGAGAGAGAGAGAGAGAGAGAGAGAGAGAGAGAGAGAGAGAGAGAGAGAGAGAGAGAGAATTTGGAACACGAGGAGAAATTCGTCAACCCCGAAGCCGGAGGGGGCCCACTGCCATCCGGGCCCACGTCGGCAAAACATGTGGCAGCCCAAGGGGAAGGGAAAGGAAAACCAGCGTCCAAACCAACGCGCGTGTCGCCGTCTCCCCGTCGGCGGACCACTGGTTTGGAAGCCCTCGCAGTCGCGGAAGCATATGCCGCTGGCGCACTAGATTCATTTGCCACGATAATTAAAGAGCGAGCAGCGGAGGGGGGCAGCGCACGCACTCGCCATCCGCCGATTCTTGGAGAAGAAGAAGGGGGAAGAGGGGAGCCGCCGCCGTCTCCGAGCACCCGCACGCACCTCCTCCCTCCCGATCTGACCCGGAGCGCGGGCGAGGATGCATTCCACGAACCTGCTGCTCGAGGAGCCCATCCGGATGGCCTCCATCCTGGAGCCATCCAAGACGGTACGCAGCGGATCCCCCTCCTCCGTCCTCTCTCCGCTCGCTCTGTTCAGATTCGCTGAACTCGGGCGGGGTTAGCGAACCCTAGCCTCGCGGATCAATCCGTCCCTGACTCTTTTTTTTTTCATGGATCGTGAAAAACGAGCAGAGCTTCTTCCCGGCGATGACGAAGATCGTCGGGACGCTGGGGCCCAAGTCGCGCTCCGTCGACACCATCTCCGCCTGCCTCAAGGCCGGCATGTCCGGTAGCCACCACGCCCTGCCCGGCTCAACTGGGACGCGTGCGTCTCAGGCTCTTGTGCTTTATTAGAGCTGATATTTTTCCCCGCCCTCCTGCTCTGCCCAGTTGCGCGGTTCGATTTCTCGTGGGGGGACGCCGCATACCACCAGGAGACGCTCGAGAACCTCAAGCTCGCCATCAAGGCCACCAAGAAGCTATGCGCCGTAAGTGGCCCTGTTCCCGTCGTGTCAAATCGCTTCCGGCCATCTGGCGTAGCTGTAAATCTCTCTTGTTGGAGGACCTGACAGCCCAGTCCTTCTTTGCTTGCAGGTCATGCTCGATACTGTTGGCCCGGAGCTGCAGGTGGTGAACAAGAGGGAGACCCCGATCTCCCTTGAGGAGAACGGGACTGTTGTTCTCACGCCTCATTGCGGCCAAGAAGCCTCCTCCAGCTTGCTGCCGATCAACTTCTCTGGGCTTGCCAAGGTTAGCGCTTGCTGATGCTTTTTTGTTTCTTTTCGGATCTAGTATCTAATGTTCTGTTTACTTCTACGCTGAGCTATAACTGCTACTAGATCATTCCCCAGCTATCTAGTATAGATTTGTTTTTTTTCCTTTTTGCTCTGCATGCTATGCCCCTATGATGTCCTTAATTTTAGCGTGTCCTTTCCACATAGAGGTCGAATTGAAACAAAATCATCTTTGCCTCTTGCAGGCTGTGACACCAGGTGCAACAATATTTGTGGGGCAATACTTGTTCACCGGCAGTGAGACTACTTCAGTTTGGTTGGAGGTAATAAAAGCCTTTTTTATTGCTGTACCTATGAGTGCATTTTGTTTGTTTCACATGCCAATCAGAAGGATTTGGTTTGCTTTCTGCGTTTCGTGACACCAAAAACTCTCATCTGCTTGATGTAGGTTTCTGAAGTTAAAGGAGATGATGTGGTTTGTATAATCAAGAACACAGCTACCTTGGCTGGGTCACTGTTCACACTACATTGCTCCCAGATTCATATTGACTTACCCACGCTGTCTGATGAGGATAAGGATGTAAGGAACCACTCTTAAAATTGTGATCTATTTATCCTTGTGTATCTGTTGTGTTGGTGTCTTTTCATTTCGTTTAGAATGTCACCCTTTAACAGCATAAAGTTTTTTTTAACTTAAACTAGATTTATTATTGTAAAGTTGCATCTCTGTCCTCTAGTCCAGCTTAAGACTTATAGGCATGAACTGCTTTCAGGTTATCAGAAAATGGGGTGCTCCGAATAAGATTGACTTCCTCTCTTTGTCTTACACAAGACATGCAGAAGATGTGCGGCAGGTAGATCACTAATGACACTTTATTCTGTCTGTCCTCTTTAATTGTTGTGCTCTTAAGTTATAAGCAATATCTATGTTTCTTCAATGAAAAAGCCAGCAATGCTTTATTTGAATACAGTATCTTCTGTTTGTTTGCATTCAATACTTGAGAAGAAGGTTGACAACAGTGCCAATATTTGTTCTTTACAACACAGGCACGGGAGTTCCTCTCGAAATTGGGTGATCTTAGCCAGACTCAGATCTTTGCCAAAATTGAGAATGTTGAGGTATTTTCACGATAACCTTTTTACCTTATTATAACCAGCTATTGTATGTTTTACCATCGATCCACTCTTATTGCTCTACAGGGCCTGAATCATTTTGACGAAATACTGGCTGAGGCGGATGGTATCATTCTATCAAGAGGAAACCTTGGAATTGATCTTCCACCGGAGAAGGTTGTCTATCTCATCTAGCTTTTTTTGCAGTGCACCTCACTTATTTTAGATATATTAATTTTGGGGATCCTAGTGTTGAGATTGATGCACCAACCAATTCACCCAAAGCAAACCTTTGAGGCATGGTGGCCATATACACGTCTTGTAACTTCAGTACTCTCTCTGCGTTTGGGCTACTTCAGTACTCTCTCTGCGTTTGGGCTACTTCAGCACTCTCTCTGCGTTTGGGCTACGTCAGCACTCTCCTTGTATTTGGGCTACTTCATTAATCTCCTTGTGTTTGGGCTACTTCATTAATCTCCTCGTGTTTGGGCTCCTACTACCACACACAGCACTACATGGACTTGAAGTGGGTCACAATTATTTTGTCTAGAAATTGCACTAGTGAGGTCTTGACCACTAGAAGTCTGGAACTTTGACTGTGTTACCAACTTGAGTTTTATGCATGTACCAGCTGATCATAATCCTAAGTTATTGTGGGAAGATGGACAATATGCATAACCTTCTAGTGATAGTCTCCAATGTGAAGCTCATAATTTCTTTATTTCATTTTAAGATGCAATAATTGTCTTTGCCCCTAGGGGCACTGTATGGACTATTTTTTCTCTCCAACCTGTAATATAATGAATGATGTGCAGCTCTCATGCACGTTTGACAACATTTTAATATGCGATAACTGTCCCTACGTTACAACTATTTTATTTGGTATTTGATCCTTACCTCTCTGTACAACAGGTCTTTTTGTTTCAAAAGTCTGCTCTGCACAAGTGCAACATGGCTGGAAAACCTGCTGTTGTCACTCGTGTTGTGGACAGTATGACTGACAACCTGAGGCCTACTCGTGCGGAGGCAACTGATGTTGCAAATGCTGTTCTTGATGGTAAGTTGTCAGTTTTAATTTGTTTCTGAAATATATTGGGTAGACTTGGGCTTTGATAGTCTGATACATCTGCTCATTTGTGCACCAGTCTGTTATAACAAATTTAATCACGAAAGCCAATTGTTTTTATTTTAGGGAGTGATGCCATTCTCCTTGGTGCTGAGACTCTCCGCGGTTTATATCCAGTTGAGACTATTTCAACAGTGGGAAGAATTTGTGCTGAGGTGAAAACTCTATCAAGTTCTATGTTTAATGGATTGTACGTGCAATAAGTGTACTTGAGTTCAAATCTCATGCTTTTTTCACTCTGCATCTGACTTGTTTTCATGAATTGTTTCACAGGCTGAGAAGGTCTTTAATCAAGATTTGTACTACAAGCGAACTGTGAAATATGTTGGGGAGCCTATGACCCACTTGGAGTCCATTGCTTCTTCTGCGGTAAGATCTTCGTTTCTCTCAGGCCCCATTTTCTGTTTACTGTTCACATGGGAAACATTTTCTGTCATTTGTTGATGTTGAACCACAAAATCTTTATAAAACATGGATTTCTTAGTCTGAAAACTATTTTCTAGGTACGGGCTGCTATCAAAGTTAAAGCTTCTGTCATCATTTGCTTCACCTCTTCTGGACGCGCTGCAAGGTAGAAAGAAATGAATATTCCTTGTATAACTTTGTGGTTTGACAGAAATGAATCTCATATAATCTGTGTCTTCAGGTTAATTGCCAAGTACAGACCCTCCATGCCTGTTCTATCTGTGGTCATCCCCCGTCTAAAGACAAACCAACTGAAGTGGAGTTTCACTGGTGCATTTGAAGTACGTGAACAGCCTTTTCCTCTTGTGTTTTTATCTGACATAGTACATGTCTATATCTGTGGAATCTGTGGATATCCAATATTGGCATGCAGATAATTAATTTTGTAAAAATATATCTTTGGGCCTACAAGGGTTTTCTTGTTGACATCATACATTTAATATCATTGTACAAGTCAATGTGGAGGAGCAGCATATCAATATATGGCATACAATACTAGGGAATAACAGTTCACATAATTGCAGCAATTAACTTGTTTTAAGCTGTATCCGATAGACATTGGTTCTTTGTTTCCCCTTGTTCTTAGTTCTGTTGGACTCAAGTTAGTTTGCTGATGTATTATCTGCGGAATCTTCTGGTTCTATTACAAGCATGTCTTTGTTGACATTCTATGGAAATAGTAGGGAATACCCACCTTTTTGTACTTTGTAGAAAGGCACATGCTCATTTTGGGAGCTGTAAGCTCATATTTTTGCATTCTTTTCTGCAGGCAAGACAATCACTCATAGTTAGAGGCCTCTTTCCAATGCTTGCTGATCCACGCCATCCAGTAAGTTTCTATCTTTTATTGGCTACAGGAATTGTGAACATCCGTATGCACTATATTTGGCAATTTTTTCACCTCTAAATACATTTGGGCATGGGCTGGCTGTGGCTGCAGCTGTTGCAGCAGCTAAAGTACCTGTTGCAGCTAGCGCAGCGCTGCCAAGACAGCTATAGCAACTAAAAAAATAGCAGCAATAAATATATGGACAAAAAAATGGAGCCAGATGCTTGATGCTTCTGCTCACACAACGATGCACAAACACCCCCAACCGCTTTGCTTTTTTTGCAGCTGCAGCTGCTCATCCCTGCAGCTGAACCGCTGTCATATGCAGCTGCAGCTACAGCCAGCCTAAAGTAGCTACAGCCAGCCGAAATACATTGGGGCATGGGCTTTTACTGGTTCTAAAATGTATCAAGCCTAGTAGACTATCCATCTTACAACAGAGGGCTAAAATAAACCTATGAATGACTTGAATTCTTTATTGTGGATCTTGGAGCATCTATCCTGATTCTTACAGCTTGCGCTTCATTGCATTTCACCTGTTAAATTAGTATTACTATGATTGGGTGGTGATTTACTGTGACTTTCAGGCTGAATCTACCAGCGCTACAAATGAGTCAGTTCTGAAGGTTGCTCTTGACCATGGCAAAGCTTCTGGTGTAATCAAGTCCCATGATCGTGTTGTCGTTTGCCAGAAGGTGGGAGATTCATCGGTGGTGAAGATTATCGAGCTGGACGATTAGACAAGCAGCCTATGTGCCTATGCTTGTCTACTAAGGGCATGTTCTGCCGATTTTTGACTAGGCCTAAACTTGTTGGCTTTGTATAATCCTATAGCTTTGCAAAATGAGCAGTTTTTCCTATGGTGTCATATCATAGGATTTGCTTTGCAATTTAAAACCCCTATGGTGCAGTTTGGATGTTGTCAGATTATACCACCCAAATGGCAGATGGAATAATGAAATCATACCGTCGTACCCTTTAGTTGGGAGAAAGGATTTCGATATATTGATATGTTTCTTATACTTCCATGAAATCTACCTTCCTGTCGGTCTTTAAACGCTTAGGTGAACAATGCAGAGTCTGGTCTAGATCCTACGCAGGGATTCGATTAGATGAGTGTCAGCGTGTGTTCTGGGTGACCGGTTGCCATTTTGATTTAACATTAAGATTCCGGCAAGCCACCGAGAATCAACGCTGATACTGTTTCAGCAAGTCATTGTGTATCAACGCTGAGCTGATCCAGCAAAACAAGTTTACAGTAAAGCTGAGAACCTAACAAAGCAGAACAGTCGACACAGCTCTCTTTGCATTCCAACTTCTCAAAGCTGATATCTACAAATTCGTTTCGCTTCTTCAGAGCGCACTTACAAATGTTAACACAACAATGTCTGAAACTTCAGATCCTTTCAACTTGCTACTCGCTCTATTCCAAATTGTAAGTCGTTTTGATAAATTAGATACATAAATTTTGTTAGAAAAAATTATATACCTAAATTTTCCAAAACGAATTTCAGTTTGGAATGGAGGGAGTATATACTAATACTATTATCAGGCACTATGGAAAGAAGATTGAAGTTCATAGAAGGAGGAAGGAAAAGCACGGCACGTAGGAGTAGGATCTCTTTTGGAATTTAGTCTTTTACCTGTGTGCTATTATAAAAGATCCAGATTACCTACGTACCATCAAAATTTTGGAAAGATCCTATGTACCCTTGTTCGAAGTTTCATTTAGTTGTGTGCCACTTCCGTCACCCTACCGTTTAATTCTAACACAGATGCTCCAACTGGTCCTTAAATTACTCTATTGCCCATCACTTTCTCGGTCAACCTCCACTCTTCTCTGGTTCGTTCTCTAGAGCTCCATTCTCCACCTGACGACAAACCCTAGATAGGAATTGAGGGAGCAGTGGAGCAGAGCAGAGGACAAGGAGCCGCTGCATCTCGCGTGGAGGAAGGAGGCTGGCTTCGCAACGGTGGGGTCCTCGCGGGCAGGGGCGCGGGCCTCGCGAGGGAGCGGCCGTGGCGCCTGAGCGGGGAGCCTGCAGACGCGAGCCGGGTCGCTTGTGGTTGCAGGGGCCCGATTTGTTGTGATTTGCTGCGGTTTCTAAAAGGATGGCGGACGAGCGACCAGCTTGGCTTCCAGATGGATGAGTTCTGCTTTCTGCCTTCAATTGCATAACATCAGTGCCATGTTTGGTATTGTTAGGATTTGATTAAACTGTGTAGATATGTATGTTCATGTGTAGGAATGACATCGAGACCAGTTTCAATCTAGAAATCAGGATAATTAGTCCAACTATACGAGGACTATGGTTTGGCATTAACAAAGTTGTTGATTAAGACACCATAAATTTTAAAGACCTTATTGATGAAATTGTAGATAAGTTTCCTTGTAGCTATGGTGATGGGATTGCAGAGGTTACAGCAAGGGGGAGGTTCTAGTTACAGGTTTGTTGTGAACCTACAGGAAAGGACATGTTCGTACAGAGCATGGGAAGTTTCTGGACTACCATATAAGCATGCAATTGCCTTTTATCACCTCTATACCTGGAGAGAAGATAGAAGATCATGTGGACAACTACTACTCAGTACAGATGTCCAGGGCTGCATATGATGGTAGAATCCCTGCTATACCAAACAAGTCCATGTGGCTCAAAGCAGAACATGATTTCTTCATGCATCCTCCATTGTTTAAGTCAACAGCTAGTAGGAAAAGGCAAAACAGATACAAGGGAGCTGTAGAGAGGGCAGCAAAGGAGCCAAGGGTAGGCATCGGTGTCTAATCTGCCATCAGTATGGATATTATTGGTACACTTGTAAGGATGGTGACCCAAACGGCATAGCAGCAATGTTTGCTGAAAGGTAATATGGAAGCCAAAGTTTATAATTATTATTACATGTTTGTTGCATTACTAAGTGCTAACATATTTATCATGTAGAGGTCCACCTAAAAAGAAGATAGCACCAGCTACTACTGTCAGACCTGGGGTCACGGGACCATGCATACAACACTTTTCCTAGGATAAGGGATGGGATATGGTCCACGCCCTACATCTATTGTAACTACTCATAGTGCAGTAGTGCAGTAGGACTACTCATACACTAGTGAAACTAGTCAGACACGGTAGGAAACTACCCGAAAAGTACTCGGGTAGGACTCCTGGGCTTGTACCCGACTAGGACTTACATATAAACCTTTACCCCGAACTATATAAGGGTGGATAGAACCCTCGCCAAATAGGAGATCACCTAATCACCACCTAAGAAAATACAAACCACACAGGACGTAGGGTATTACGCTCTCGGGGGCTCAAACCAACCTTGTGTTCCTTGCACCTTCAAGTTATTGATCTCGGCGACACCCTATCTACCAACTTACCACCTCAGAGGTATCCCTCAGTGGGCGTAGCGGTAAAACGCCGATAACTACTGAGGCCAATATTATGCCTGCAACACATGCACAAAGGATGGTCTTTCCAGTTCTACTTACTATTGCGGATCTATCAAAGAAAAGGAAGAACAAATCATCCTCATCAACTGGTGCGAAGAAACAAAAGAGTACTTCCAATACTTCAACAGCTGAGGCTAGTGACCCCTCTGTGAGGTAAGATAATTTTTTAAAATTATATTTTTACTACTTTAATAGGTTTACTAATGTTTTCTTTATTAGAGGGTCTGCAACAGGTTCAAATCAGCTAGATCCTTTGGCGATTACATATCCTTATGAGTCAAATGAGCAGTACATGGCTGACCAGAGCACACGTCAGGAGCATCACAAGAAGACAAATGCCAAAACTTACTCCAAACAAGACTAGTCCAGCCATGTCAACCCGCAGCAGGGTCCCTAGTTCCCCTTCTAGTCCGGCCATAGAAATTAGAAGCAAGAAAACACTTGATCTTTGATGAGTTTGCATCCGTATGACATGCTTTTGTAGTACTTGAGGTCTGCATGACCAAACAATGTTTAGACTAGTAATGAGGTCAATGTGACAATCTTTTATGTGCAAACTTGACTTTGCAATCAAGCTGACTATGTACATCGATGATATATTTGGACCTCTTTTATGACTGATTCTATTTAATTAAATGCTAATTATGGTTGTCTCATCTCAATTGTTGAATTTTTTTGGCTATCTTGCAATATTATATTTTCATGCTATGCTGAGGCAGAATTTACATGTCCACACATACAAACTATGAGAATGTACAGTGGCACTAGAGTAAGAACCAAAAATTTGAAGTCTTCTACAACTAAAGGCAAAATCGTCTTTTCCGTTGCACGTTCATTGCTGTTACATGTAAAATTGGTAAAAGAAACTTCAAACAAGGGTGCTGAGGAACTTTCTAAAATTTCGATGATATGTAGGTAACTTGGATCTTTTATAATGACACAAAGGTAAAAGACTCTCTGGAATTTGAGCAGGCAAGGAAAGCGGCCACTTTGTATGGATTTTCTTTAGGAAAAAAAGAACAGCCCAAGGCAGAGGCACAGCAGTCGGTCTTGCCGTCCTCCTCGCTGCCTCTGTTCGTCACGTTACGTCGGACGGCCACCGCCCGGGCGCCCGCCGGCACCTGATGCCCGCCGCCCCAGCAAACCAATGCATAAACCGCGGCCGCCGCCGGCAGCATTCCAATTCCAACCCTCGCCCACTCCACGCCGCAGCACGCGCTGCTCCGCCCCCACCGATCGAGCCGCCACACCGACCCGGAGGCGGATGCAGGGCCGCCCGTTCGTGTCCTCTCCGGGCCGCTAGCCGTGCCCCGTCGGCATGTCCCGCCGCGTGAGCGCCGCACGCGACCGATGCTTGGAGCTGGAGCGCGCTGTCGCTGGCCGCGTCCGTTCGGGAAACCTTTGCCTCGACGACGCCGTCAAGCTGTTCGGTGAATTGCTACACCACGCTAGGCCGGCCTCGGTGATCGCCATCAATCAGCTCCTCACCGCCGTCTCTCGCGCCCAGGGCAGGGGCTCCTCCTCCTCGGAGCTCGTCCCCTCCCTCTTCAACCGGATGGCCCGTGCTTGCTCCAACAAGGTAGCTCCCGACCTGCACACCTACAGCATCCTCATCAACTGCTTCTGCCGCATGGGACGCCTGGAGCTTGGTTTCGCCGCCTTTGGCCTCATCCTTAAGACAGGCTGGAGGGTGAATGGCATAGTCATCAGTCAACTACTCAAAGGTCTCTGTGACAGAAAGTGCGTGTCTGAGGCTATGGACATATTGCTCCGACGAATGCCTGAGTTTGGCTGCACGCCAGGTGCAGCTTCATACAGCACAGTTCTAAAGGGTTTATGCAACGAAAAGAGAGGTGAGGAGGCACTTGAGCTGCTCCACATGATGGCCGATGACGGAGGTGGTGGATGCCCACCAGATGTCGTGGCGTACAACATTGTCATCAATGGCTTATTTACAGAGGGTCAGGTAGACAAAGCTTACAACCTATTTCGTGAAATTGATAACCAGGGGATTTTGCCGACTGTTGTGACCTACAACACAGTCATCAATGGCCTGTGCAAAGCTCAAGCTGTTGATAGGGCCGAGGGTGTCCTTCGGCAGATGGTTCATAAAGGCGTTAAGCCAGACAATCAGACATATAATTGTCTGATCCATGGACATTGCTCTTCAGGACGGGGGAAAGAGGTGGTTCGAATGCTCAAAGAAATGTCCGCACATGGTTATCAGCCAGATATTGTCACTTGTAATTTGCTGCTGGATTACCTTTGCAAGAGTGGAAGATGCACAGAGGCTAGAAAGATTTTTGATTCTATGATTGAAAAGGGCACAAAACCTAATGTAACTACATATGGTGTTCTGCTTCATGGTTATGCTACCAAAGGAGCTCTTTCTGACATGCATGGCCTCTTGGATTTGATGGTAGAAAATGGTGTTTCACCTGACCATCGTACCTTTAACATAGTTCTCTGTGCGTATGGTAAAGGTGGTATGATAAATGAGGCAATGCATATCTTTGACCGAATGAGGCAGCAAGGGTTGAGTCCTGATGGAGTAAACTATGGAGCATTAATAGATGCACTTTGCAAGTCGGGAAGAGTGGACGAGGCTATGCTCAAATTTAATCAGATGATCTATGAAGGGGTGACTCCTAATATCATTATTTTTAACTCACTAGTTTATGGACTGTGCACTGTCGGCAAATGGGAGAAGGCTAATGAATTATTTTCTGAAATGCTGAATCAAGGGATCCATCCCAATGCCTCGTTCTTCAACACAATAATGTGTAACCTTTGCAGAGAAGGACGAGTCACGGAAGCCCAGAGTCTCCTTGACTTGATGGTGTGTGTAGGTGTGAGACCTGATGTTATCTCATATACTACGTTAATGGATGGCCACTGCTTAGCTGGTAGGATGAAGGAAGCTATGAAGTTACTTGATGATATGGTCCGAGTTGGCTTGAAACCAGATGCCTTTTCTTATAATACTTTGCTTCATGGCTATTGTAGAGCTGGCAGGATAGATGATGCAGTTAGACTATTCAGAGAAATGTTAAGCAATGAAGTTAGGCCTGGAATTGTCACTTATAGCATGGTACTTCAGGGTTTATTTCAGTCTGGGAAAATTTCTGAAGCAAAAGAACTCTATCCCAATATGATCAATAGTGGAGTACAGTTGGACATTTACACGTACAACATAATTCTGGATGGTCTTTGCAAAAATAATTGTGTTGATGAGGCATTTAAAATATTTCAGAGTTTATGTTCTAAGGGTTTTCAACTACACATTATTACCTTCAACATTATGATTGATGCTTTACTCAAAAGTAGCAGAAAGGAAGATGCTATGGATATGTTCATTACTATCTCTGCGCATGGTTTAGTTCCAGATGTTGTCACCTATCGCTTAATGATACAAAATCTCATCAAAGAAGGATTGCTAGAAGAGTCTGACAATCTGTTTTTAGCAATGGAAAAGAGTGGATGCACTCCAGACTCATGTATGCTAAATTCTCTTGTTAGGAGGCTGTTGCATAGAGGTGAGATAATGAGGGCTGGGGCTTACCTCTCCAAAATTGATGAGATGAACTTCTCACTTGAGGCAGCCACTACTTCCTTGCTAATATCAGTTTTCTCGAGGGAGGAATATCAGCACCATGCAAAGTCCCTGCCTGAAAAGTATCATTTTCTTGAGGCTGTCAATAAATGAGGATTTTTTCAGAGGAATTGGATTCTCAACTGTGTTGAGACATCTTTTATGTGGCGCATAAATTTGTTGGAGTGATTATGTCTATCCATTGCAGTGAATATTTCTGTCTCATGCTCTAAGTTACTTGCCATATTCTGTGGTCTCCTTTGTTTAGAGAAATGTTATCATGATAGTGCTCTTCAGTATCAAGTTTATCACCAAGTAAAAATTATCTTGTTTTCAGTTGCACTTATATTTGCAACAGGGATCAATTTACATGTTGATGGTTCAAGAAGGTTTGGATGCTTTTCGTTGCATAATTTGTTAAGAAATCCTGCACTTCCAAGGATAAAATAAATCATATGTGTTTACTGCTTGCAATTCAATGTATCTAGTAAATCCAATACTATCATTCTTTGGAATATGGATTAAGAGATAAGGAACAGACTCTAATGGGAAAAAAATGTTTGTTTAGTATAAAGTGTTTACCAACTCTGTCACCATTATCTTCTACATTGGTTATTCTTTAGATGTTTTTGAAGGTATTGATTTTATATTCCCTGTTGATGCATATCAGCATGTTGCATAATCAGTTCACAAAACCACTACTGTCCATAATGTTCTGGTTAGCCTTGCTTGTTGACATGGTTTTACCTTTCTGCAGCTGTATTACCTTGTTGACATGGTTAGCCTTGCACGTTAATTGCTGTTACATGTAAAATTGGTAAAAGAAACTTCAAACAAGGGTGCTGAGGAACTTTCTAAAATTTCGATGTAGGTAACTTGGATCTTTTATAATGACACAAAGGTAAAAGACTCTGGAATTTGAGCAGGCAAGGAAAGCGGCCACTTTATATGGATTTTCTTTAGGAAAAAAAAAACAGCCCAAGGCAGAGGCACAGCAGTCGGTCTTGCCCTCCTCCTCGGGAAAAAAATTCCGTACGAACCGTCCTCAAAATGCTCCTGTGCGAACCATCGTGGATGGAAGTCACCTGGATATCCTAGGGCACACAGAAACAGCTCAGCGCCTCCGCGTACTTCGTCCATCGTGGCTTGCATTCCGGCTCCTAGCTCAATATTCCCATATTCTATTCGGTTCCGTGGCTCCCTATTCCAATATTCTATTCGGCTCCGGCTCTGTACATACTAAGAAAATCAAGCGGAACGCGTTGCCGCAACAAAGTCGCATCGCCGCTGCCGGAAGAGGCCGCCGCTGCTCATGCGATCCGCGAGACCGTGAGTCCTGATCGCAGTGTGGCTTCATCACCGTGGTGAGGCTGCTCGTCTACATCCCTTGGTAAAACACATAATCCTTCTTAATCATCATCATTAATTCTTCTTAACCCTAGCAGCTGCCATGCAAGTTGACTCATGTCTCGGTGAGGATGACATCCTAGCCGGAGATCATGATGTGGCTGGGCATGAGGATGTTGACTTCAACACGCACTCCCATACCATGGAACGTGTAGATGAAGACATTCAGTCAACTCACGTAGAGGCTCAAGCAACTCAGGTAAGGTCACGTAGTTTGTTTGATCTTCTATTTTTCTTGTCAAGTAGTAGATAATGTATGATGCAAAATTATGTTATACAACAGGTGACTAATAAAATTGGGCAAACTTTAATCGTTCTTGAAGTTGGAATGACTTTAAATCCGAGGATCACGCATATGAGATGTATAATAATTATGCCGGTAAAATTGGGTTCAGTATTAGAAAGAGCACCACAAAACTCCGATCAGATCGTACTATATATCAAAAATATATAGTTTGTAGTGGCCAAAGATACGGGAACACTGAGTCATCAAAGGGCACGACACGGTTACGATGCAGTGCTCGTATTCAGTTAGGTGTCAGTAAAAAGGGGATTTGGACAGTGCAAAGGGTTGTGCTTGAGCATAATCACTATCTTGCTAGTCCGAATAAGAGAAAAAAATTAAGATCCCAATGATGTGTCACAGAAGCAGATAGAAAGCTAATTGGCCAGATACGAGAAGCTGGAACGAGGCCTGCCCAAGTGTATGAGTTCATGAAGGAGTTCTATGGAGGAGCCGACAAAGTGCCATTCTCAAGGATGGATTGCAATAATGAGATTGTTCGTGAGCGCAAAAAGTATTTAGAATCTAATGATGCACAGACACTATGCAACTACTTGAAGAATAAGCAGCGTGAGGATCCTACATTTTTCTATGCAGTTGAAATAGATCAAGAAGATGGACCTGATAAAGGTCGTATATCTAATGTTTTTTGGGCAGATGGTCAGTCAATCATGGATTATGCATGCTTTGGTGATGCTGTGTCATTTGACACCACATTTCAAACTAATAAATTTGAATTGCCTTTCGCTCCAATCCTTAGTGTCAATCATCACAAGCAAACCATAATTTTTGGGGCTGCCTTGATGTTTGATGAAACTATTCCATCATTTGTTTGGCTCTTTGAAACCTTCTTAACAGCAATATCAGGAAAGCACCCAAGCACAATTTTCACTGATCAAGATGCAGCCATGGCAGGTGCTATTGCTTATGTATTTCCAAACACAAGCCATCGTCTTTGTATATGGCATATCTATCTTAATGCTGCTAAACATCTTGGATATATAATTAATAAGCATAAGGAGTTTCTGCCTGCTTTCAAGAGTTGTGTCTATGAGGATAGATCAGAGTATTACTTTAATGAGAAGTGGCATGAGTTATTGCGGAAGTACAATCTTGTGGACAATGATTGGATGGCAAACCTTTATAACTTGAGGGAAAAATGGGCTATTATCTATCGTGACTCATTTACAGCTGATATGACCTCTACTCAAAGGAGTGAAGGTATAAATAATATCTTCAAGAAAAGGTTTCGTAGAAAACTGGGTCTTTCTGAGCTCCTTGTAGAATGTGAGAAGGTGTCTGCCAGTCTTCAAGAAAATGAGTTGAATGCAAAATTTTCATTCACGTCGAAAGATCTCTGTTCCTTGTAGCCCAAATTTACCTATGTTGAAGACGGCAGCTGAATCATATACAAAGAGAATGTACTCTAAATTTAGGGCTGAATTTAAAGATCAATTTTTATTAAGTGGTCAATTGTTAAAAGTTGAGGGGTCAATCTTCACATATATGGTTACACATATGCAATCAGACCAAGGGGCAACAGTTGTGTTCAACATTGAAAATATGACCATCACTTGTTCTTGCAGGAAGTATGAATGTATAGGTGTGTATAAAATTTCTTAATTATGATATATTTTTATTATACAATTTGATGAATAACATCTTTCATATATGTCAGGTATATTATGCAAGCATGCCCTCAAAGTCTTCAACATAAAGGATGTTTTTATTTTACCATCAGAATATATATTGAATAGATGGACTAAATATGCAAAAAGAGATTTTTTTGTTGAGAAACATGGGATCGAGAAGTCGTGGTACGTGTTCTTCGAGAAGAGGCCGTTTTGGAAGCAACGAATGACGTCCTCATTGGTGATGTTGGCGATGGTGGCACGTGTCTCAAAGAAACGCTGTGTGTAGGACCTTAGGGTCTCGTTCATCTCGTGCTTCACCTGGGACAAGTCATGGCGAGTGCCCGCCCTGATCATGGAGCCTTGGAAGTTGTCGATGAAGGCCCACTTGAGGTTCTCCCACGAGTCGATGGAGTTTGGCTTGAGGCTTCCAAGCCACGTGAGGGGCGCGGACTCTAGAGCCACCGGGAAGTAGAGAGCCTTTGTAGAGTTGGATCCCCCTGAAACTTTAATAGCAACGGAGTAGCATCAAATCCACTGGCTTGGATCCTGCTTACCGTCGTACTTGAGGATTCCGACTGGTTTGAAGTCCTTTGGATAGGACTTGTCGGTGATGCTGGTGGTGAAGGCGGGGAAGCGGTCGTTGTCATTGTCATTGTGCCGCCTGCCGGTACGGTCCCTTCTCCTCGCTTCAATGACAAGCCGCGTGTCGCGGCCTTCATTGAACTTCCGCCTGAGGTCAATCGTGGGGGCGTCGTGAAGGTTGGCCTCAAGTGGATCTTGGCTGTGATGCCTTACCCCACACTGGTTGTGAGTGGGTTGTTGTACTTCTTGTTCATTGTTACCACGCGTAGACGGGTGGCCCTCGTTGCGCTGGCAGTTGTCGTTCCTCTGGATCCCGGGGCCTCCTTCAGGGGTGCGACTGACCAGTGCGGTATCACCATGGCGCTCAGACCTCGAGGGCTGATTCTGAGTGGGAGATATTGGATGTTACCCGTCGAGTTGCACGAGCGCGCGTTGGGTCAAGTACTGCAGCCTTTGTATCTGAGGGTTGGATGGGAGTTGTTGAGTTAGGAGTGCTGATTGGATGGGAGTTGTTGAGTTAGGAGTGCTGCTTCTGCGATGGTGCCAATCAGCGTACGATACTCGCGATCCGCGACTGCTGCAAAAGCGTTGTTGAGATCCCTTGGTTCGCGGGCGCGATTCTGCACGTTGCGCCTGCGTTGAGCACGCTTGGCGTTCTTTACCCGCTGGATCCTTCGGTGCTCCTCGTCTTCATCTTGGGGAGCATCAGCTGTGGGCTCGTCGGCTTAGACGTCCGTAAGTTGTTCGTTGTTGTACTGAGGGGGTCCAGCTCGTCGTCCTCCGCATTGCGAAGGGAGGCCATGCAAACTTGATGATCCGGCGTGTGGTTAGCCCTAAGGCTGTACTCGAGTAGCTCTGTGCTACTTTCTCCTTCTTCCGCAATAGGAGAGAGGGGTCTGCCCTCCTGGAAGGGTAGTTCCTACGTGAAGGCCACAAGGTGAGATTTGTAATCGAGTAGTTCGGAGGGCTCAAAGCCCTTCCAGTACATGAAACATCCTTGCGGCGTTGATGTGATGGTTAAACCCAGAAGGCTGCTCGAAAATGTTTCGATGTGGCCGTCGGGTTGCAAGTGGTTTTCAAGGGCAGGGGCCGCCCGACAAGCTTTGACTCCCTCGTCTCCGAGTCCTTTTCGGGCACGGCTTGAAGGTGTAGTGCTGCACGGGGAGTAATCTTCGTTGGCGTCCAAGTGGGTGTCGAAAATGGGGGCCGCCGGGCAAACGGTGGCGCCCACGTCCTTGATCTTAAGCAGCAGATCCAAATCCTCCTCCAAGTCGGCGAGGGATTTAGATCGTGAGGTCTTTTCAGATCGGTTTGAATCCGACCCGAATAGATCTGGTGCGTCACGAGTGGAAGTCGCGTTGAAAATGGACATCTTTTCGATCTGCTGGGCCAGATCGGGACGCAGCATATCGTCGAGGTTGTCAATGAAGTCATTGAGATCGCTGCTTGGAGTTGATGAAGAAGCTTCCGGCTCTTTGGAGTTGGCAAGGTGGTTGTTGAAGCCACCCGAACCATTGGCGACGCAGATCTAGGAGCTGAAGATGAAGGTTGCGCCTTCATCAAGCATAGTGCTGGTGAAGTTGAAGGATGCCATCGAATTGTCCGATGGATGCTCGATAAACACCCCCGAGGTGGTGAGTTTGTAGGTAGGGTGTTGCCGCGATTAGGAACTCGAAGGTGCAAAGGAACGCAAGGTTTTAGACAGGTTCGGGCCGCTGAGAGCGCAATATCCTACGTCCTGTGTGGTTTGTATTGCCTTTGATGATGATTGTCCCGAAGAGGGTCCCTATCCGCCCTTATATAGTCTGGGAGGACAGATTTTACATGGAAGTCCTAGTCGGGTACAAGCCCAAGAGTCCTACCCGAGTACTTCTCGGGTAGTTTCCTACCGTGTCCGACTAGTTTCACTATTATACGAGCAATCCCCCGGGTCTGACAAGTACCAGATCTACAATATGGCCTACCAGATCTAACCGAAAACAATTATCAACAATACAACATACATCTGGCCAAACAATATAACAACTACAGCATTAGAGCATAGAAAATGGAGGGGGGAGAGAACATGAGTGACAAGCTAGACAATGAGGAATGGAGAACGGATCCTGGAAGCCCTACCAAAGGACGGGAGGTGGTAGCCGATGGGCTCCACTTTGAGCTTGTAGAGCCGAGGAAGAGGCGGCGGCGAAACCCTAGCTTGGCGATGGCGTGCGTTTGCGAGAGCGAAGTGGGAGGGCGAGAGCGAGCAAAGAGGGAGGCCGAGGCCGGACGGCGCGAATGAGTACTGTGCAGTGGTAACCCTAGCGAGACGGAGGGTTTCGTTCCCTGCACAGTACGGGCCGCGGGCTGCACAATGGTAACCCTAGCGAGACGGAGGGTTTCGTTCCTTGCACAGTACGAGCCGTGGGCCGCACAAGGCGGGTCTGCAAAATTGAGTGCGCGGAGCTAATACAACCTGCACAAGCCGGAAACGAAATCGAAATCTGTTTCCCGCAATGCAGGCTGGACTGCCCCTTTTGCACTCCGCAAGCCTGTGGCTACGAGGCCTACCCAACCATCCAAACATGTTGGATTGCACTATAGAAGTTCAGTTGGAGGATATGCAACCAACCAATCACTATCTTAATTTTTCTGCGTGGGTGGAGCCAGGTCTAGAGAGACCTTTTGGACAGCATGGGCCAGGCTCAAAGGCTCATCCAGCTAACCAATCACACACATGTTGTATCCCACGGGCCAGGCTACACCGAATCCACGGAACCCATCACGCTGCAAACCGCCGACGCCACCTGTGGCCATGGTCACAGCCATCTGGAAAATCACATCATTGTTATGGACAATGTGGCTCTGACAAAAGAGAGTTGATGGAGAAATATACCCGTAAACCTGCATACAAAGGAAGGATATAACAGGTTTCGGGCATGTGTTGTCTGCTCTTTCTCCGGGTAGAATACGGTGGCTACAAAAGAATTAGACTGCCATTCTAAAGCAATGCATAGCTTGTTTTAAGACTAATTTATCTGAAGAACGTATAAAATTACTCCCCTATTTTTATTTACATGTTGTATTAGATTAAATTTGGTTAACCAAATTTATATAAAAAATAATAATATTTATAATATCTAATTTGTTTTATTGAATCTAATATGAAATATACGTTGACAGTGTATATGTTGACCGGTACGAGTCGAAGCGTCACATGTGCGTAGGTGATTATCTGTCGGAAGAATTAAGCGTCAGGTTTGGCCTGGTCGCCTGGATGTCTGGGCCTTGGGCTTGGAAAGAAATCAGCAAAGAAGAAATAAACACAAATCTTGAAACAATCCTACCCACCCACTATGTTTCCGTTCTTGGCTGGCTGCTTGTGTGTTGCTGCTGCTCCTCGCCACCTCTGTTCGTCACGTCACGTCGGACGGCCACCGCCCGGCGGCACCTGATGACAGAACTCCAAACGGAGGAAGACATCACACGCAAACATGAAGTGGACTCGATGAATTTTGGTGCTGCAAAACGGCAACATTTTCAGTTGATTGCTATTTCTATATAAAGGAAATACATGCATCTTTACATGGTTATAGAAGACCAAGCCAATCCCGGCATACTCGTGATCGATAGTTGCCATCCCAACCACCTGGGCCATGCCGCAATCTGTGTCCAGCTACTAACGGCGCTAGCCACCTGCTACCTTCTAAGATTAGGAGCTCAGGACTTGTTCCAACACCTGACGCCCGGCGCCACGCCGCCCCAACCAGCCAACGCATAGAACGCCCACTCCACGCCGCAGCACGCGCTGCTCCGCCCCCGCCGATCGAGCCGCCACGCCCGACCCGGAGGCGGATGCAGGGCCGCCCATCCGTCTCCTCGCCGGGCCGCTAGCCGTGCCGTGCCCCGCCGGCATGTCCTGCCGCGTGCGCGACCGCTGCTTGGAGCTGGAGCGCGCCATCGTTGGCCGCGTCAGCTCGGGAAACCTTGGCCTCGACGACGCCGTCAAGCTGTTCGGTGAATTGCTAGACCACGCTAGGCCGGCCTCGGTGATCGCCATCAATCAGCTCCTCGCCGCCGTCTCTCGCGCCCAGCGTAGGGGCTCCTCGACCTCCGCGCTCGTCGTGTCCCTCTTCAACCGGATGGTCCGTGCCTCCCCGAACAAGGTGGCTCCCAATGGGTCCACCTACAACATCCTCATCGGTTGCTTCTGCCGAATGGGACGCCTGGAGCTTGGTTTCGCCGCCTTTGGCCTCACCCTTAAGACAGGCTGGAGGGTGAATGGCATAGTCATCAGTCAGCTGCTCAAAGGTCTCTGTGACAGAAAGTGCGTGTCTGAGGCTATGGACATATTGCTCCGACGAATGCCTGAGTTTGGCTGCCCACCAAATGTCGTGGCGTACACCATCGTCATCGATGGCTTATTTAGAGAGGGTCAGGTGGACAAAGCTTACAACCTATTTCGTGAAATCGATAACCAGGGGATTTTGCCAACTGTTGTGACCTACAACACAGTCATCAATGGCCTGTGCAAAGCTCAAGCTGTTGACAGGGCCGAGGGTGTCCTTCGGCAGATGGTTCATAAAGGCGTTAAGCCAGACAATCAGACATATAATTGTCTGATCCATGGACATTGCTCTTCAGGACGGGGGAAAGAGGTGGTTCGAATGCTCAAAGAAATGTCCGCACATGGTTATCAGCCAGATATTGTCACTTGTAATTTGCTGCTGGATTACCTTTGCAAGAGTGGAAGATGCACAGAGGCTAGAAAGATTTTTGATTCTATGATTGAAAAGGGCACAAAACCTAATGTAACTACATATGGTGTTCTGCTTCATGGTTATGCTACCAAAGGAGCTCTTTCTGACATGCATGGCCTCTTGGATTTGATGGTAGAAAATGGTGTTTCACCTGACCATCGTACCTTTAACATAGTTCTCTTTGCGTATGGTAAAGGTGGTATGATAAATGAGGCAATGCATATCTTTGACCGAATGAGGCAGCAAGGGTTGAGTCCTGATGGAGTAAACTATGGAGCATTAATAGATGCACTTTGCAAGTCGGGAAGAGTGGACGAGGCTATGCTCAAATTTAATCAGATGATCTATGAAGGGGTGACTCCTAATATCATTATTTTTAACTCACTAGTTTATGGACTGTGCACTGTCGGCAAATGGGAGAAGGCTAATGAATTATTTTCTGAAATGCTGAATCAAGGGATCCATCCCAATGCCTCGTTCTTCAACACAATAATGTGTAACCTTTGCAGAGAAGGACGAGTCACGGAAGCCCAGAGTCTCCTTGACTTGATGGTGTGTGTAGGTGTGAGACCTGATGTTATCTCATATAATACATTAATGAATGGCCACTGCTTAGCTGGTAGGATGAAGGAAGCTATGAAGTTACTTGATGATATGGTCCGAGTTGGCTTGAAACCAGATGCCTTTTCTTATAATACTTTGCTTCATGGCTATTGTAGAGCTGGCAGGATAGATGATGCAGTTAGACTATTCAGAGAAATGTTAAGCAATGAAGTTAGGCCTGGAATTGTCACTTACAACATGGTACTTCAGGGTTTATTTCGGTCTGGGAAATTTTCGGAAGCAAAAGAACTCTATCCCAATATGATCAATAGTGGACTGCAGTTGGACATTTACACGTACAACATAATTCTGGATGGTCTTTGCAAAAATAATTGTGTTGATGAGGCATTTAAAATATTTCAGAGTTTATGTTCTAAGGGTTTTCAACTAAACATTATTACCTTCAACATTATGATTGATGCTTTACTCAAAAGTAGCAGAAAGGAAGATGCTATGGATATGTTCACTGCTATCTCTGCCCATGGTTTAGTTCCAAGTGTTGTGACCTATCGCTTAATGATAGAAAATCTCATAAAAGAAGGGTTGCTAGAAGAGTCTGACAATCTGTTTTTAGCAATGGAAAAGAGTGGATGCACTCCAAACTCTCGTATGCTAAATGCTCTAGTTAGGGGTCTGTTGCATAGAGGTGAGATAATGAGGGCTGGGGCTTACCTCTCCAAAATTGATGAGATGAACTTCTCACTTGAGGCAGCCACTACTTCCTTGCTAATATCAGTTTTCTCGAGCGAGGAATATCAGCACCATGCAAAGTCCCTGCCTGAAAAGTATCATTTTCTTGAGGCTGTCAATAAATGAGGATTTTTTCAGAGGAATTGGATTCTCAACTGTGTTGAGACATCTTTTATGTGGCGAATAAATTTGTTGGAGTGATTATGTCTATCCATTGCAGTGAATATTTCTGTCTCATGCTCTAAGTTACTTGCCATATTCTGTGGTCTCCTTTGTTTAGAGAAATGTTATCATGATAGTGCTCTTCAGTATCAAGTTTATCACCAAGTAAAAAATTATCTTGTTTTCAGTTGCACTTATATTTACAACAGGGATCAATTTACATGTTGATGGTTCAAGAAGGTTTGGATGCTTTTCGTTGCATAATTTGTTAAGAAATCCTGCACTTCCAAGGATAAAATAAATCATAAGTGTTTACTGCTTGCAATTCAATGTATCTAGTAAATCCAATACTATCATTCTTTGGAATATGGATTAAGAGATAAGGAACAGACTCTAATGGGAAAAAAAATGTTTGTTTAGTATAAAGTGTTTACCAACTCTGTCACCATTATCTTCTACATTGGTTATTCTTAAGATGTTTTTGAAGGTATTGATTTTATATTCCCTGTTGATGCATATCAGCATGTTGCATAATCAGTTCACAAAACCACTACTGTCCATAATGTTCTGGTTAGCCTTGCTTGTTGACATGGTTTTACCTTTCCGCAGCTGTATTACCTTGTTGACATGGTTAGCCTTGCACGTTAATTGCTGTTACATGTAAAATTGGTAAAAGAAACTTCAAACAAGGGTGCTGAGGAACTTTCTAAAATTTCGATGATATGTAGGTAACTTGGATCTTTTATAATAACACAAAGGTAAAAGACTCTCTGGAAGTTGAGCAGGCAAGGAAAGCGGCCACTTTATATGGATTTTCTTTAGGAAAAAAAACAGCCCAAGGCAGAGGCACAGCAGTCGGTCTTGCCCTCCTCCTCGAGATAGAAATTCCGTGCGAACTGTCCTCAAAATGCTCCTGTGCGAACCATCGTGGATGGAAGTCACCTGGATATCCTAGGGCACATAGAAACAGCTTAGCGCCTCTGCGTACTTCGTCCATCGTGGCTTGCATTCCGGCTCCTAGCTCAATATTCCCCATATTCTATTCGGTTCCGTGGCTCCGTATTTCAATATTCTATTCGGCTCCGGCTCTGTACATACGAAGAAAACCAAGCGGAACGCGTTGCCGCAACAAAGTCGCATGGCCGCCGCCGGAAGAGGCCGCCGCTGCTCATGCGATCCGCGCGCGAGACCGTGAGTCCTCCTGATCGTAGTGTGGCTTCATCATCGTGGTGAGGCTGCTCGTCTACATCCCTTGGTAAAACACATAATCCTTCTTAATCATCATCATTAATTCTTCTTAACCCTAGCAGCTGCCATGCAAGTTGACTCATGTCTCGGTGAGGATGACATCCTAGCCGGAGATCATGATGTGGCTGGGCATGAGGATGTTGACTTCAACACGCACTCCCATACCATGGAACGTGTAGATGAAGACATTCAGTCAACTCACGTAGAGGCTCAAGCAACTCAGGTAAGGTCACGTAGTTTGTTTGATCTTCTATTTTTCTTGTCAAGTAGTAGATAATGTATGATGCAAAATTATGTTATACAACAGGTGACTAATAAAATTGGGCAAACTTTAATCGTTCTTGAAGTTGGAATGACTTTAAATCCGAGGATCACGCATATGAGATGTATAATAATTATGCCGGTAAAATTGGGTTCAGTATTAGAAAGAGCACCACGAAACTCCGATCAGATCATACTATATATCAAAAATATATAGTTTGTAGTGGCCAAGGATACGGGAACACTGAGTCATCAAAGGGCACGACACGGTTACGATGCAGTGCAGTTAGGTGTCAGTAAAGAGGGGATTTGGACAGTGCAAAGGGTTGTGCTTGAGCATAATCACTATCTTGCTAGTCCGAATAAGAGAAAAAAATTAAGATCCCAATGGCGTGTCACAGAAGCAGATAGAAAGCTAATTGGCCAGATACGAGAAGCTGGAACGAGGCCTGCCCAAGTGTATGAGTTCATGAAGGAGTTCTATGGAGGAGCCGACAAAGTGCCATTCTCAAGGATGGATTGCAATAATGAGATTGGTCGTGAGTGCAAAAAGTATTTAGAATCTAATGATGCACAGACAATATGCAACTACTTGAAGAATAAGCAGCGTGAGGATCCTACATTTTTCTATGCAGTTGAAATAGATCAAGAAGATGGACCTGATAAAGGTCGTATATCTAATGTTTTTTGGGCAGATGGTCAGTCAATTATGGATTATGCATGCTTTGGTGATGCTGTGTCATTTGACACGACATTTTAAACTAATAAATTTGAATTGCCTTTTGCTCCAATCCTCAGTGTCAATCATCACAAGCAAACCACAATTTTTGGGGCTGCCTTGATGTTTGATGAAACTATTCCATCATTTGTTTGGCTCTTTGAAACCTTCTTAACAGCAATATCAGGAAAGCACCCGAGCACAATTTTCACTGATCAAGATGCAGCCATAGCAGGTGCTATTGCTTATGTATTTCCAAACACAAGCCATCGTCTTTGTATATAGCATATCTATCTTAACGCTGCTAAACATCTTGGATATATAATTAATAAGTATAAGGAGTTTCTGCCTGTTTTCAAGAGTTGTGTCTATGAGGATAGATCAGAGTATTACTTTAATAAGAAGTGGCATGAGTTATTGCGGAAGTACAATCTTGTGGACAATGATTGAATGGCAAACCTTTATAACTTGAGGGGAAAATGGGCTATTATCTATCGTGACTCATTTACAGCTGATATGACCTCTACTCAAAGGAGTGAAGGTATGAATAATATCCTCAAGAAAAGGTTTCGTAGAAAACTGGGTCTTTCTGAGCTCCTTGTAGAATGTGAGAAGGTGTCTGCCAGTCTTCATGAAAATGAGTTGAATGCAAAATTTTCATTCACGTCGAAAGATCTCTGTTCCTTGTAGCCCAAAT
The DNA here is from genome assembly GCF_002211085.1 of Panicum hallii. Taxonomy (NCBI): domain Eukaryota; kingdom Viridiplantae; phylum Streptophyta; class Magnoliopsida; order Poales; family Poaceae; genus Panicum; species Panicum hallii. The sequence goes on along the minus strand of NC_038049.1, from coordinate 2,097,266 downwards.
TTACCTATGTTGAAGACGACAGCTGAATCATATACAAAGAGAATGTACTCTGAATTTGAGGCTGAATTTAAAGATCAATTTTTATTAAGTGGTCAATTGTTAAAAGTTGAGGGGTCAATCTTCACATATATGGTTACACATATGCAATCAGACCAAGGGGCAACAGTTATGTTCAACATTGAAAATATGACCATCACTTGTTCTTGCAGGAAGTATGAATGTATAGGTGTGTATAAAATTTCTTAATTATGATATATTTTTATTATACAATTTGATGAATAACATCTTTAATATATATCAGGTATATTATGCAAGCATGCCCTCAAAGTCTTCAACATAAAGGATGTTTTTATTTTACCATCAGAATATATATTGAATAGATGGAGTAAATATGCAAAAAGAGATTTTTTTTGTTGAGAAACATGGGATCGAGAAGTCGTGGTACGTGTTCTTTGAGAAGAGGCCGTTTTGGAAGCAACGAATGACGTCCTCATTGGTGATGTTGACGATGGTGGCACGTGTCTCGAAGAAACGCTGTGTGTAGGACCTTAGGGTCTCGTTCATCTCGTGCTTCACCTGGGACAGGTCATGGCGAGTGCCCGCCCTGATCATGGAGCCCTGTAAGTTGTCGATGAAGGCCCGCTTGAGGTTCTCCCACGAGTCGATGGAGTTTGGCTTGAGGCTTCCAGGCCATGTGAGGGGCGCGGACTCCAAAGCCACCGGGAAGTAGAGAGCCTTTTTAGAGTTGGATCCCCCTGAAACTTTAATAGCAACGGAGTAGCATCAAATCCACTGGCGTGGATCCTGCTTACCGTCGTACTTGAGGATTCCGACTGGTTTGAAGTCCTTTGGATAGGACTTGTCGGTGATGCTGGTGGTGAAGGCGGGGAAGTGGTCGCTGTCGTTGTCGTTGTGCTGCCTGCCGGTACGGTCCCTTCTCCTCGCTTCAATGACAAGCCGCGTGTCGCGGCCTTCATTGATCTTCCGCCTAAGGTCGATCGTGGGGGCGTCGTGAAGGTTGGCCTCAAGTGGATCTTGGCCGTGATGCCTTACCCCACACTGGTTGCGAGTGGGTTGTTGTACTTCTTGTTCATTGTTGCCATGTGTAGATGGGTGGCCCTCGTTGCGCTGGCAGTTGTCGTCCCTCTGGATCCCGGGGCCTCCTCTAGGGGTGCGACTGACCAGTGCGGTATCACCATGGCGCTCAGACCTTGAGGGCTGATTCTGAGTGGGAGATATTGGATGTTGCCCGTCGAGTTGCACGAGCGCGCGTTGGGTCAAGTACTGCAGCCTTTGTATCTGAGGATTGGATGGGAGTTGTTGAGTTAGGAGTGCTGCTTTTGCGATGATGCCAATCAGTGTACGATACTCGCGATCCGCGACTGCTGCAAAAGCGTTGTTGAGATCCCTTGGTTCGCGGGCGCGATTCTGCGTGTTGCGCCTACGTTGAGCACGCTTGGTGTTCTTTACCCGCTGGATCCTTCGGTGCTCCTCGTCTTTATCTTGGGGAGCATCAGTTGTGGGCTCGTCGGCTGAGACGTCCGCGAGTTGTTCGTTGTTGTACTGAGGGGGTCCAGCTCGTCGTCCTCCGCATTGCGAAGGGAGGCCATGCAAACTTGATGATCCGGCGTGTGGTTAGCCCTAAGGCTGTACTCGAGTAGCTCTGTGCTACTTTCTCCTTCTTCCACAATGGGAGAGAGGGGTCTACCCTCCTGGAAGGGTAGTTCCTACGTGAAGGCCACAAGGCGAGATTCGTAATCGTGTAGTTCGGAGGGCTCAAAGCCCTTCCAGTACATGAAACATCCTTGCGGCGTTGATGTGATGGTTAAACCCAGAAGGCTGCTCGAAAACATTTTGGTGTGGCCGTCAGGTTGCGAGTGGTTTTCAAGGGCAGGGGCCGCCCGACAAGCTTTGACTCCCTCGTCTCCGAGTCCTTTTCGGGCACGGCTTGAAGGTGTAGTGCTGCACGGGGAGTAATCTTCGTTGGCGTCCGAGTGGGTGTCGAAAATGGGGGCCGCCCGGCAAACAGTGGCGCCCACGTCCTTGATCTTAAGCAGCAGATCCAAATCCTCCTCCAAGTCGGCGAGGGATTTAGATCGTGAGGTCTTTTCAGATCGGTTTGAATCCAACCCGAATAGATCTGGTGCGTCATGAGTGGAAGTCGCGTTGAAAATGGACATCTTTTCGATCTGCTGGGCCAGATTGGGACGCAACATATCGTCGAGGTTGTCAATGAAGTCATTGAGATCGCTGCTTGGAGTTGATGAAGAAGCTTCCGGCTCTTTGGAGTTGGCTAGGTGGTTGTTGAAGCCACCCGAACCATTAGCGACGCAGATCTAGGAGCTGAAGATGAAGGTTGTGCCTTCGTCGAGCACAGTGCTGGTGAAGTTGAAGGATGCCATCGAATTCTCCGGTGGATGCTCGATAAACACCCCTGAGATGGTGAGTTTGTATGTAGGGTGTCGCCGCGATTAGGAACTCGAAGGTGCAAAGGAACGCAAGGTTTTAGACAGGTTCGGGCCGCTGAGAGCGCAATATCCTACGTCCTGTGTGGTTTGTATTGCCTTTGATGATGATTGTTCCGAAGAGGGTCCCTATCCGCCCTTGTATAGTTTGGGAGGACAGATTTTACATGGAAGTCCTAGTCGGGTACAAGCCCAAGAGTCCTACCCGAGTACTTCTCGGATAGTTTCCTACCGTGTCCGACTAGTTTCACTATTGTACGAGCAATCTTCCGGGTCTGACAGGTACCAGATCTACAATATGGCCTACCAGATCTAACCGAAAACAATTATCAACAATACAACATACATCTGGCCAAACAATATAACAACTACAACATTAGAGCATAGAAAATGGAGGGGGGAGAGAACATGAGTGACAAGCTAGACAATGAGGAATGGAGAACGGATCCTCGAAGCCCTACCAAAGGACGGGAGGTGGTAGCCGATGGGCTCCACTTTGAGCTTGTAGAGCCGAGGAAGAGGCGGCGGCGAAACCCTAGCTTGGCGACGGCGTGCGTTTGCGAGAGCGAAGTGGGAGGGCGAGAGCGAGCGAAGAGGGAGGCCGAGGCCGGACGACGCGAATGAGTACTGTGCAGTGGTAACCCTAGCGAGACGGAGGGTTTCGTTCCCTGCACAGTACGGGCCGCGGGCTGCACAATGGTAACCCTAGCGAGACGGAGGGTTTCGTTCCCTGCACAGTACGAGCCGCGGGCCGCACAAGGCGGGTCTGCAAAATTGAGCGCGGAGCTAATACAACCTGCACAAGCCGGAAACAAAATCGAAATCTGTATCCCGCAATGCAGGCTGGACTGCCCCTTTTGCACTCCGCAAGCCTGTGGCTACGAGGCCTACCCAACCATCCAAACATGTTGGACTGCTCTATAGAAGTTCAGTTGGAGAATATGCAACCAACCAATCACTATCTTAATTTTTCTGCGTGGGTGGAGCCAGGTCTAGAGAGACCTTTTGGACAGCATGGGCCAGGCTCAAAGGCTCATCCAGCTAACCAATCACACACATGTTGTATCCCACGGGCCAGGCTACACCGAATCCACGGAACCCATCACGCTGTAAACCGCCAACGCCACCTGTGGCCATGGTCACAGCCATCTGGAAAATCACATCATTGTTATGGACAATGTGGCTCTGACAAAAGAGAGTTGATGGAGAAATATACCCGTAAACCTGCATACAAAGGAAGGACTACACCTGCAGGCTGCAGCGTTTGTTGTTGGAAGTGGACCTGGTATAACAGGTTTCAGGCATGTGTTGGTCTGCTCTTTCTCGGGGTGGAATACGGTGGCTACAAAATAATTAGACTGCCATTCTAAAGCAATGCATAGCTTGTTTTAAGACTAATTTATCTGAAGAACGTATAAAATTACTCCCCTATTTTTATTTACATGTTGTATTAGATTTGTCCTAAGTTAAATTTGGTTAACCAAATTTATATAAAAAATAATAATATTTATAATATCTAATTTGTTTTATTGAATCCAATATGAAATATACGTTGTTGACAGCGTATATGTTGACCGGTACGAGTCGAAGCGTCACATGTGCGTAGGTGATTATCTGTCGGAAGAATTAAGCGTCAGGCTTGGCCTGGTCGCCTGGATGTCTGGGCCTTGGGCTTCGAAAGAAATCAGCAAAGAAGAAATAAACACAAATCTTGAAACAATCCTACCCACCCACTATGTTTCCGTTCTTGGCTGGCTGCTTGTGCTGCTGCTGCTCCTCGCCGCCTCTGTTGGTCACGTCACGTCGGACGGCCACCGCCCGGCGGCACCTGATGACAGAACTCCAAACGGAGGAAGACATCACACGCGAACACGAAGTGGACTCGATGAATTTTGGTGCTGCAAAACGGCAACGCTTTCAGTTGATTGCTATTTCTATATAAAGGATAGAAGACCAAGCCAATCCCGACGTACTCGTGATCGATAGATGCCATCCCAACCACCTGGGTCATGCCGCAATCTGTGTCCAACCACTATTGGCGCTACCCACCTGCTACCTTCTAATCTAGGAGCTCAGGACTAACACCTGACGCCCGGCGCCACGCCGCCCCAACCAGCCAATGCATAGAACGCCCACTCCCACGCCGAGACCACCGCCGGTAGCATTCCAGATCCATCGCTCGCCCACTCCACGCCGTAGAACGCGCTGTTCCGCCCCCACCGATCGAGCCGCCACGCCCGACCCGGAGGCGGATGCAGGGCCGCCCATCCGTCTCCTCGCCGGGCCGCTAGCCGTGCCGTGCCCCGCCGGCATGTCCTGCGGCGTGCGCGACCGCTGCTTGGAGCTGGAGCGCGCCATCGTTGGCCGCGTTAGCTCGGGAAAAAGCCTCGGTCTCGATGACGCCGTCAAGATGTTCGACGAATTGCTCCCCCACGCCAGGCCGGCCTCGGTTCGCGCCTTCAACCACCTCCTTACCTCCATCTTTCGCGCCCAGGGAAGGGGCTCCTCGACCTCCGCGCTCGTCGTGTCCCTCTTCAACCGGATGGTCCGTGCCTCCCCGAACAAGGTGGCTCCCAATGGGTCCACCTACAACATCCTCATCGGTTGCTTCTGCCGCATGGGACGCCTGGAGCTTGGTTTCGCCTCCTTTGGCCTCGTCCTCAAGGCGGGCTGGAGGGTGCAAACAGTCATCAATCCGCTTCTCAAAGGTCTCTGTGACACAAAGAGGGTGGATGAGGCCATGGACATATTACTCCGACGAATGCCCGAGTTTGGCTGCCCACCAAATGTCGTGGCGTACAGCATCGTCATCAATGGCTTATTTAGAGAGGGTCAGGTGGACAAAGCTTACAACCTATTTCGTGAAATCGATAACCAGGGGATTTTGCCAACTGTTGTGACCTACAACACAGTCATCAATGGCCTGTGCAAAGCTCAAGCTGTTGACAGGGCCGAGGGTGTCCTTCGGCAGATGGTTCATAAAGGCGTTAAGCCAGACAATCAGACATATAATTGTCTGATCCATGGACATTGCTCTTCAGGACTGGGGAAAGAGGTGGTTCGAATGCTCAAAGAAATGTCCGCACATGGTTATCAGCCAGATATTGTCACTTGTAATTTGCTGCTGGATTACCTTTGCAAGAGTGGAAGATGCACAGAGGCTAGAAAGATTTTTGATTCTATGATTGAAAAGGGCACAAAACCTAATGTAACTACATATGGTGTTCTGCTTCATGGTTATGCTACCAAAGGAGCTCTTTCTGACATGCATGGCCTCCTGGATTTGATGGTAGAAAATGGTGTTTCACCTGACCATCGTACCTTTAGCATAGTTCTCTGGGCGTATGGTAAAGGTGGTATGATAAATGAGGCAATGCGTATCTTTGACCAAATGAGGCAGCAAGGGTTGAGTCCTGATGGAGTAAACAATGGAGCATTAATAGATGCACTTTGCAAGTCGGGAAGAGTGGACGAGGCTATGCTCAAATTTAATCAGATGATCTATGAAGGAGTGACTCCTAATATCATTATTTTTAACTCACTAGTTTATGGACTGTGCACTGTCGGCAAATGGGAGAAGGCTAATGAATTATTTTCTGAAATGCTGAATCAAGGGATCCATCCCAATGCCTTGTTCTTCAACACAATAATGTGTAACCTTTGCAGAGAAGGACGAGTCACGGAAGCCCAGAGTCTCCTTGACTTGATGGTGTGTGTAGGTGTGAGACCTGATGTTATCTCATATACTACGTTAATGGATGGCCACTGCTTAGCTGGTAGGATGAAGGAAGCTATGAAGTTACTTGATGATATGGTCCGAGTTGGCTTGAAACCAGATGCCTTTTCTTATAATACTTTGCTTCATGGCTATTGTAGAGCTGGCAGGATAGATGATGCAGTTAGACTATTCAGAGAAATGTTAAGCAATGAAGTTAGGCCTGGAATTGTCACTTATAGCATGGTACTTCAGGGTTTATTTCGGTCTGGGAAAATTTCTGAAGCAAAAGAACTCTATCCCAATATGATCAATAGTGGAGTACAGTTGGACATTTACACGTACAACATAATTCTGGATGGTCTTTGCAAAAATAATTGTGTTGATGAGGCATTTAAAATATTTCAGAGTTTATGTTCTAAGGGTTTTCAACTACACATTATTACCTTCAACATTATGATTGATGCTTTTCTCAAAAGTGGCAGAAAGGAAGATGCTATGGATATGTTCACTGCTATCTCTGCCCATGGTTTAGTTCCAAGTGTTGTGACCTATCGCTTAATGATACAAAATCTCATCAAAGAAGGATTGCTAGAAGAGTCTGACAATCTGTTTTTAGCAATGGAAAAGAGTGGATGCACTCCAGACTCATGTATGCTAAATTCTCTTGTTAGGAGGCTGTTGCATAGAGGTGAGATAATGAGGGCTGGGGCTTACCTCTCCAAAATTGATGAGATGAACTTCTCACTTGAGGCAGCCACTACTTCCTTGCTAATATCAGTTTTCTCGAGGGAGGAATATCAGCACCATGCAAAGTCCCTGCCTGAAAAGTATCATTTTCTTGAGGCTGTCAATAAATGAGGATTTTTTCAGAGGAATTGGATTCTCAACTGTGTTGAGACATCTTTTATGTGGCGCATAAATTTGTTGGAGTGATTATGTCTATCCATTGCAGTGAATATTTCTGTCTCATGCTCTAAGTTACTTGCCATATTCTGTGGTCTCCTTTGTTTAGAGAAATGTTATCATGATAGTGCTCTTCAGTATCAAGTTTATCACCAAGTAAAAATTATCTTGTTTTCAGTTGCACTTATATTTACAACAGGGATCAATTTACATGTTGATGGTTCAAGAAGGTTTGGATGCTTTTCGTTGCATAATTTGTTAAGAAATCCTGCACTTCCAAGGATAAAATAAATCATAAGTGTTTACTGCTTGCAATTCAATGTATCTAGTAAATCCAATACTATCATTCTTTGGAATATGGATTAAGAGATAAGGAACAGACTCTAATGGGAAAAAAAATGTTTGTTTAGTATAAAGTGTTTACCAACTCTGTCACCATTATCTTCTACATTGGTTATTCTTTAGATGTTTTTGAAGGTATTGATTTTATATTCCCTGTTGATGCATATCAGCATGTTGCATAATCAGTTGACAAAACCACTACTGTCCATAATGTTCTGGTTAGCCTTGCTTGTTGACATGGTTTTACCTTTCTGCAGCTGTATTATCTATGTGTTACTTGTTGGCACTCTTTTTTATGACTTCAGTTGAATATTGTGTTTGGGAAGTTGCATACTTGGATGAAGTTGAATATTTGATGCCACTTGAAAGGCTGGGCGCTTCCAACAACTGTAGCCCTTTAAAGGTTGGCACACTCCTTCCTTAATAACTCCATTGTCGAATCATGCTTTCTTTGTTCACTTTTCATGTTTCACATATTGAGTAATGTTTCTGATGCTTCGAGTTCCTTGTTTGTTCGGTTGGTTTTTGTTTTCTGCGGCTATGCCTGCACCGGTTGCTACTGGGGAGTCCATGGTAAATTACCTTGAAAAATGCAGCAGTACTCTCCATGTATTGCACATATTGTTTGTATTTACTTCTGTATTCGACCACCCTCCAAAGGTCGGGCCTTCCTGTAGTTCCAAGATATTGTGTATGTGCTTTATGGATGTCCCTGACTCCTTGCATGGGTTGCAGTTCTATGTCCATACAAGAGCAGTGGAAGTTCCCAGTATGGCAGTATGTCTGTTTACAGTATCAATTTTTGTAAGTCTCCTGGTCATCTGAACTCAAAAAAATTTCATGATAGCATCTTTAGCGTGTGTTCAGGATCAGGCATGTCTTTTGCTTGCACTTAGAATGGTTGTAATTCCAGAGCAATGAAGTGAGACTTTGTGCTCCTCTGCAAGCAACTGAAGTTTCAATGGCAACAGCATCAACATGAGAATGAAATCTAGAGCTCAATTGAGACAGTATTATTGCTACAATAATCTAAAATGTGAAATTCACTGGCATAAAAAAAGTTTTTTGAAACTTCAGCTGAAAGAATGTATGAACGTTGGCTCTGTTAGGACAGCACACGACCGAAGATACACGCTAACACACTAGTTTCACGTAGAAACACACTAGTTGCCGCAGCAACCTACTTGAAACTGATCATTTGATCAGCTCCTCCTAAGTACCTAAAGTTGCCTCCGGTCAGCCTGTAAGTATCCGGCTACGGCAACTCCTACTCTACAGCCCAGGCAGTTCTTTACGGCAACCTGCCAGCAGCCACACACACTCCTCTTGTGAAGAGAAGAACTAGACCACTCTCCTTTGGTGCTGCTTGAACTCTCGAGGGAGCTAGGCCCTCTCCTTTCTATTTATAGCACTATATATACACTACTACACAGCCACAGTGGCTTACATGCCAAGGCAAAGACTTGACTCAACTTGGTCCCCAAGGCAAAGACTAGACTTGGACCCTGAGTAACTTACATGTACCTACTGCACTACTAGTCAAGATTATTGCTAACAGGCTCCAAGGTTCGTCAATACACAATATTGTATAGAGTTCATAAAAAGTATATTTGATCCCAACTGCTCAAATGCATGATCAAATGATCGACAGTTCCACAGATATTCCAGTCTAACAGTACAAGGTTGGTCATGATGGTCATGGAATCTCAAGCACCTATTCTGAACAATTTTCAGGTAAACTACCTTACTCATTCTTACTGAACATCCGGACCAGATAACGAATCAAGAACAACAGCCTCTGCCAGAAAATAGCGAGTTAGTTTGCCTTCTTTGGTTTCACTTCAGGCCTTTGCCCAAAGAGACCATTGTATAGCTGCTCCTGCTTTTGGTACAGATCCTTGTCTTGTTCCGCGACCAACCGAAGGTCCCGAAGGATCTCCGAGTCTCTTGGAGAGTACTTCTTTGCTTTCAGGAAATCCACCCTGGCTGATTCTGTCTGGCCAAGTTCAGATTTAGCTTTTCCTCGCCTGAACAGTGCTTTCACACTATTTTCGTCCTCTGACAAGACCTGAATAATAAGATTACGCAAGCTTGGGACTCGGATTGTTCCCTAGAACACCATTCACAGGTTTAAGCAAGCTCTGACGCGCCGCAAAGTTTCTCGGCTTGCCGTTGACGCATTCGCCCTCCCTACCTTTGTATGGGTAGTTCGCCTCCGACGTGACCCCGCCGTTGTCCGTCGCCTACTCCAACCCGGCCGATGTAGTTCGCCTCCGACGCTGTCCTGAAGCTGGCATAGTTATGCAACTCTCACAATGATTCCGCCACTGAACATCTGAAACGACTCGGATCATAGTCTTGCAACCAACAGCTGTTTTTTCTCAAATCAATTAATTCCTCAGGGATCCACAATACAACTACCTAAGCCCTAAAATCAACTGATACTTGCAGGTATTCTTACTCCGCACTTGACATATGCAGTGAATAGTGACTGGTTACTCGAAGAGTATGCCAATCATTTCATATCTGCTCCATAGAAATGTCATCATTCTAATTATCTTTGTTCTTGTTTCATCCATCAGTTGATGTTTTGCCTGAGGAATGCGCGTGCATAAACACGTTTTTCTTCTCCTGAATTTGATCGTGAAGTAGCATAACCTTTTGCTTTGCATGTCAACTGTCACACCCATTAAAAGGTTATGATATCTACTGAAGATGATGGAACTCCGTACGCTCGAGTTTCATGTGATCTCTGTTTTTTTATTCTAACCCACCCAGTTGAAGTGTTACCTTGTGATCCTGAATCCTTTTGTCCGGCCTGTTGATAGAAAGCATATGATTCCATGGTGCTGAATTGTTTTCATTATTATCTGCAGGCAAAAGTCAGGTGGATTGTACGAGTTCATCCCTGTTGAAGCGGGTGAACCACTTAACCTGCTGCCGAAGCAGTTGCAACCAGCCCAGCACCCCCCAAACGCTAACATTGGTGTCTGGGCAAGTTGTAAATATTTCTGCAATACCCAACGACATGTAAATTTGTTTGAGTGATTATGTCTGTCTCGTGCTTTAATTTACTAGCCACATTCTGTGGTCTCCTTTGTTTGATGAAATTCTATAGAGAAATGCTATCCTTATCTTCAGTATCAAATGCTAGTGGAGTCCATGCTGATCTACCTCTCGAAAAATGCACAAGCCCTATCCATGGATTGCACATATCTTTTATATTTTTTTTTACTTCTGTATTAGAGCATCCTCAAGTGGTCAGGTTTCCTGCAGTTTGAATATGTTTATGTGATTCTGGGACATTAGTATATTCTTGGCTCCCATTTCCTATACTCCTTGCATTTTCATATCACAGGAAGTTCCTGCATGTCTCTGTTTACAGTGAGATGCTAATCTTCTCAGTCATCTGAACCATATTTAATTCATTGATGCTGGCGTCCGAAGCATGTTATGGAACTTCGCGCGCCTCTTTTGTCTGCACTTTTGAAATTATTCAATTCATATCAATGAATGCAGTGCTTGAAAAAAATATCAATGAACGGGGTGCTTGAAGATATTTTGTGCATGTCCTTCAAATATAATCATATAGAACTATCATCAAGTTCCACATTTTTTTTGATAAATTAAATATGTATTCCTTGGTAACGTTTTGCAAAGCCTGTTGAATCGGGCAATGCATTGGACGGCCTACGTGGTTACAGGATGACAGACTCAAGGAGGTGAACTGTATTTCCATGCCTCCTTGGCTATGTTCTGAGCTATCCAGTTGGTTTCTCGCCCAATCTTTCGTCAGGTGAAAGGTATGTCTTTGTTGTTGTTCGATGCAGAAGGGGTCGCAGTCTCCAGTCTCCAAGCTGATCAATCATAATTCTCCTCCTGTAGAATTGGTGCCAACTGTTGGTTGTCCGTGATGTACATGTACTTCACCTGGTCATCCTTTTCGGAAAAAAAAAAACCTTCACCTGGTCATAGGTAAGTGCATTGGCAATCATGGATGCGATGGCAGCGTCGTGGTGTTGTGCGTCGGCTGCAATGGCAGCATTCAGAGTGGCATCGTGAAGCTGCAAGCAAAGGGGTGCAAGGAACCGTGTTTTTCGGTTTGTTCAGAGTACTTAGCCTGTAGCTACTCCGTATGTTGCTGCCTGTGCTACAAGATGGGTCATTCCTAGCCCTCCAGAGATTTGTGCCTGTATTTTCCATGACCATGAACCACTATTCCTCCAAGGTTGACAAACATCGTAAAGAGTCAACTATATTTTAATCGTTCCTGAAGTTGGAATGACCTTAAATCCGAGGATCACGCATATGAGATGTATAATAATTATGGCGGTAAAATTGGGTTCAGTATTAGAAAGAGCACCACAAAACTCCAATCAGATCGTACTACATATCAAAAATATATAGTTTGTAGTGGCCAAGGATACGGGAACACTGAGTCATCAAAGGGCACGACACGGTTACGATGCAGTGCTCGTATTCAGTTAGGTGTCAGTAAAGAGGGGATTTGGACAGTGCAAAGGGTTGTGCTTGAGCATAATCACTATCTTGCTAGTCCGAATAAGAGAAAAAAATTAAGATCCCAATGACGTGTCATAGAAGCAGATAGAAAGCTAATTGGCCAGATACGAGAAGCTGGAACGAGGCATGCCCAAGTGTATGAGTTCATGAAGGAGTTCTATGGAGTAGCCGACAAAGTGCCATTCTCAAGGATGGATTGCAATAATGAGATTGTTCGTGAGCGCAAAAAGTATTTAGAATCTAATGATGCACAGACACTATGCAACTACTTGAAGAATAAGCAGCGTGAGGATCCTACATTTTTCTATGCAGTTGAAATAGATCAAGAAGATGGACCTGATAAAGGTCGTATATCTAATGTTTTTTGGGCAGATGGTCAGTCAATCATGGATTATGCATGCTTTGGTGATGCTGTGTCATTTGACACCACATTTCAAACCAATAAATTTGAATTGCCTTTTGCTCCAATCCTCAGTGTCAATCATCACAAGCAAACCATAATTTTTGGGGCTGCCTTGATGTTTGATGAAACTATTCCATCATTTGTTTGGCTCTTTGAAACCTTCTTAACAGCAATATCAGGAGTTTCTACCTGCTTTCAAGAGTTGTGTCTATGAGGATAGATCAGAGTATTACTTTAATGAGAAGTGGCATGAGTTATTGCGGAAGTACAATCTTGTGGACAATGATTGGATGGCAAACCTTTATAACTTGAGGGGAAAATAGGCTATTATCTATGGTGACTCATTTACAGCTGATATGACCTCTACTCAAAGGAGTGAAGGTATGAATAATATCCTCAAGAAAAGGTTTCGTAGAAAACTGAGTCTTTCTAAGCTCCTCGTAGAATGTGAGAAGGTGTCTGCCAGTCTTCATGAAAATGAGTTGAATGCAAAATTTTCATTCACGTCGAAAGATCTCTATTCCTTCTAGCCCAAATTTATCTATGTTGAAAACGGCAGCTGAATCATATACAAAGAGAATGTACTCTGAATTTGAGGCTGAATTTAAAGATCAATTTTTATTAAGTGGTCAATTGTTAAAAGTTGAGGGGTCAATCTTCACATATATGGTTACACATATGCAATCAGACCAAGGGGCAATAGTTGTGTTTAACATTGAAAATATGACCATCACTTGTTCTTGCAGGAAGTATGAATGTATAGGTGTGTATAAAATTTCTTAATTATGATATATTTTTATTATACAATTTGATGAATAACATCTTTCATATATGTCAGGTATATTATGCAAGCATGCCCTCAAAGTCTTCAACATAAAGGATATTTTTATTTTACCATCAGAATATATATTGAACAGATGGAGTAAATATGCAAAAAGAGATTTTTTTTGTTGAGAAACATGGGATCGAGAAGTCATGGTACGTGTTCTTCGAGAAGAGGCCGTTTTGGAAGCAACGAATGACGTCCTCATTGGTGATGTTGGCGATGGTGGCACGTGTCTCGAAGAAATACTGTGTGTAGGACCTTAGGGTCTCCTTCATCTTGTGCTTCACCTGGGACAGGTCATGGCGAGTGCCCACCCTGATCATGGAGCCCTGGAAGTTGTCGATGAAGGCCCGCTTGAGGTTCTCCCACGAGTCGATGGAGTTTGGCTTGAGGCTTCCAAGCCACGTGAGGGGCGCGGACTCCAAAGCCACCGGGAAGTAGAGAGCCTTTGTAGAGTTGGATCCCCCTTAAACTTTAATAGCAACGGAGTAGCATCAAATCCACTGGCGTGGATCCTGCTTACTGTCATACTTGAGGATTCCGACTGGTTTGAAGTCCTTTGGATAGGACTTGTCGGTGATGCTGGTGGTGAAGGCGGGGAAGCGGTCGCTGTCGTTGTCGTTGTGCTGCCTGCCGGTACGGTCCCTTCTCCTCGCTTCAATGACAAGCCGCGTGTCGCGGCCTTCATTGATCTTCCGCCTGAGGTCGATCGTGGGGGCGTCGTGAAGGTTGGCCTCAAGTGGATCTTGGCCGTGATGCCTTACCCCACACTGGTTGCGAGTGGGTTGTTGTACTTCTTGTTCATTGTTGCCACGCGTAGACGGGTGGCCCTCGTTGCACTGGCAGTTGTCGTTCCTCTGGATCCCGGGGCCTCCTCCAGGGGTGCGACTGACCAGTGCGGTATCACCATGGCGCTCAGACCTCGAGGGCTGATTCTGAGTGGGAGATATTGGATGTTGCCCGTCGAGTTGCACGAGCGCGCGTTGGGTCAAGTACTGCAGCCTTTGTATCTGAGGATTGGATGGGAGTTGTTGAGTTAGGAGTGCTGATTGGATGGGAGTTGTTGAGTTAGGAGTGCTGCTTCTGCGATGGTGCCAATCAGCGTACGATACTCGCGATCCGCGACTGCTGCAAAAGCGTTGTTGAGATCCCTTGGTTCGCGGGCGCGATTCTGCGCGTTGCGCCTGCGTTGAGCACGCTTGGCGTTCTTTACCCGCTGGATCCTTCGGTGCTCCTCGTCTTCATCTTGGGGAGCATCAGCTGTGGGCTCGTCGGCTGAGACGTCCGCGAGTTGTTCGTTGTTGTACTGAGGGGGTCCAGCTCATTGTTCTCCGCATTGCGAAGGGAGGCCATGCAAACTTGATGATCCGGCGTGTGGTTAGCCCTAAGGCTGTACTCGAGTAGCTCTGTGCTACTTTCTCCTTCTTCCGCAATGGGAGAGAGGGGTCTACCCTCCTGGAAGGGTAGTTCCTACGTGAAGGCCACAAGGCGAGATTCGTAATCGAGTAGTTCGGAGGGCTCAAATCCCTTCCAGTACATGAAACATCCTTGCGGCGTTGATGTGATGGTTAAACCCAGAAGGCTGCTCGAAAACATTTTGGTGTGGCCGTCGGGTTGCGAGTGGTTTTCAAGGGCAGGGGCCGCCCGACAAGCTTTGACTCCCTCGTCTCCGAGTCCTTTTCGGGCACGGCTTGAAGGTGTAGTGCTGCACGGGGAGTAATCTTCGTTGGCGTCCGAGTGGGTGTTGAAAATGGGGGCCGCCCGGCAAACGGTGGCGCCCACGTCCTTGATCTTAAGCAGCAGATCCAAATCCTCCTCCAAGTCGGCGAGGGATTTAGATTGTGAGGTCTTTTCAGATTGGTTTGAATCCGACCCGAATAGATCTGGTGCGTCATGAGTGGAAGTCGCGTTGAAAATGGACTTCTTTTCGATCTGCTGGGCCAGATCGGGACGCAGCATATCGTCGAGGTTGTCAATGAAGTCATTGAGATCGCTGCTTGGAGTTGATGAAGAAGCTTCCGGCTCTTTGGAGTTGGCTAGGTGGTTGTTGAAGCCACCCGAACCATTGGCGACGCAGATCTAGGAGCTGAAGATGAAGGTTGTGCCTTCGTCGAGCACAGTGCTGGTGAAGTTGAAGGATGCCATCGAATTCTCCGGTGGATGCTCGATAAACACCCCCGAGATGGTGAGTTTGTAGGTAGGTTGTCGCCGCGATTAGGAACTCGAAGGTGCAAAGGAACGCAAGGTTTTAGACAGGTTCGGGCCGCTGAGAGCGCAATATCCTACGTCCTGTATGGTTTGTATTGCCTTTGATGATGATTGTCCCGAAGAGGGTCCCTATCCGCCCTTATATAGTCTGGGAGGACAGATTTTACATGGAAGTCCTAGTCGGGTACAAGCCCAAGAGTCCTACCCGAGTACTTCTCGGGTAGTTTCCTACCGTGTCCGACTAGCTATTGTACGAGCAATCCCCCGGGTCTGACAGGTACCAGATCTACAATATGGCCTACCAGATCTAACCAAAAACAATTATCAACAATACAACATACATCTGGCCAAACAATATAACAACTACATCATTAGAGCATAGAAAATGGAGGGGGGAGAGAACATGAGTGACAAGCTAGACAATGAGGAATGGAGAACGGATCCTCGAAGCCCTACCAAAGGACGGGAGGTGGTAGCCGATGGGCTCCACTTTGAGCTTGTAGAGTGTGACATCCCGAAAAAAATTACCCATAAATTACACGCTAAAATTTTCGTTTTCGAGAACCGTTTTGTCGAAACCCTAACTCCCCGGGAGCCGAGGCCGACACCCGAATCCAATCACGATCACGTCACCTTTTTCTCTTCGCGCAGCGCGCGAACGCAGCGCACGCGGGGCTAACCAGCCGCGGTCGCCGCCGCGAATTTCGCCGCACGATCGCCGCCGCGAATACCGCCGACGCGCACTAATTTTTTCCTTCTTTTCTTTTCCTTTTCTTTTTTTTCCCCTCTCTTTTCTTTCCCTTCCCTTTTTCCTTTTTCCCCTTTTCCTTTTCTTCCTTCCCTCCCTTTTCTTTTTCTTCCTTCCTGCTCCTTCCTCCCTCCCCTGCTCCCGAGCTCCCGAGCCGCGTCGCCCGGCCTCTGGCCCCGGCCACGCCGCCCCACCCTCGCGCGCAAGCCGCCGTACACGCGCGCGCCGCCGGACCGCACGCGCACGCGACCCACGCGCACGCGTACGCGCACGGCCACGGCACGCACGCGCAAGCACGGCCGCCGCGCCGCCCGCCGCTGTCGCCCCGGCCTCGCCGCCCGCGCCGCCCTGTACCGCACAGCGCCGGCGCCGCCTCCCCACGTGCTCGACGCCACCCTCGACGCCTGCACCGCCGCACGCCGCGTCGCGACCCCGGGCGCCATTAATGGCCGCCCCGGAGCCGCCCCGCCGGCCACCAGCCGCTCGCCCGCTCCTCCACCGCGGCCGCCTATAAATAGCACCCCCCGCACCTCGGCACCTCCACAACTCGCGCCACCACCCCCCAGCTCCCTTCCCAAGCTCCCCTCGCCGCCCCACCGGCCGCTCTGCCCGCCGCCGTCGGCCTCCGTCGCCCCGCCTCCACGCGCCGTCCCGGCCCGAGGTGAGGCCGGGGACCGGTTCCCCTCGCCCCCCTCCCCCTCTCACCCTAACTCCGGCCGCCGCCATGCCCCCGGCCGCCGGAATCAGCCGGGCGCCGGCGTCCCCTTCCCCTTCCTCTGTTCGGTATGGGGGAGAGGAAGGAGAAGGGCAGTTTTGCCCGTAACCCCCCCCCTTTCCTGTATTTTCTCAAAGGAACCCCCCTCTACTTACTCTCCTTTGCAGAAAAGGCCCTGTTCTTTCCGTTATTTCAAAATAAACCCTCCATTACACAAACCCAATTATACTTGGCATCCTTTAGCGTGCCCTGCGTATTTCTAGAATTTGCAAATAGGCCCTTGCCCCCTCCAGATACTTACGAATAAACCCCTGGAGCCCTGTTTAACCACCCGAACCCCCTTTAGCTCGTCATTTTATGTGCGAAACGACCTCCGATTGACCCAAAACTTTACCACTCCATTTCTAGTATAGTTTTAGCCATGCCATTAAGAAACCACCCAAAAATATTACCCCTACCTCCGTGACTAAATTATTTTCGATTCAAGCTCAACGATAAAAGCTTTTAGTTCTCTCGCTTGATTGCATGCCTGTTTTGTTTGCGTCGTAGGACACGGAGTGAACGAAGAAGTTCCCGACTGCGACCAAGCAACCGAGGACCAGTTCTGCGACCCCGAACCCGAAGGACAGTGCTTCGATCAGGACCTTCCGCAAGGACTTGACGATGGCAAGTTCAATCCCGCCCTTTGATGCATGTTTCTGTCCTAGTTTTTATAAACACAACCCAGTGGCCCGTTTTATAAAATTGCATGGTTTTGCGTGCTGAAAACATGGTAGGATAGCCACCTTACTTGTGATAACCATACCTTGACCATTTGGTTTTGCAAAGAAAGTGTGTGTGCGTGTGGGAAGGGATAAAAGGTGGTTTTGAAAAGTAAGTCAGACGAGATGGATGGCATTTCTGTGTGAATTGCAGTTGGTGTGCTCGTACCTGTGTGGTTGAGCGTGAAAGGGAGATATCCATCTTGTCACCCCTAAGGACCGAGTTGATGTGTCGTCTCACCTAGCTTCCTGTCGTGCAAACCACTTGACCGTTGTATGGGCAACGGCTTAGCCTAACCCCACTAGTTAGTCTGATAGCTATCAGGAGAGCTGGGAGCAACGGGTGATCAAGGAGACGGGATAAGCTCTGTGTGACTTATGCCCCGGTTAAACCTCGGTGTTAGGTCGAATGACCCCTTGATAGATCCCGTGGTGGCTAGCCAGGTCTAGCTAAGGTGGGTGAGGGCTTTGATGGGATCTGCACTGGCACTAAGGTGTTCGTGCTGTGGTACCCCACCTGTGGGTAAAGTTGCACACCTCTGCAGAGATAAAATCTATTCGAATAGCCGTGCCCACGGTATCGGGCAAGTTACGGTGTGGTCACATAACTAGTGTTTCTCTCTGGGAATGGATGGGCTGGTGTGAGTTGTTTGGAATGTGTCCGGCAGATGTGCCGTGAGCTACGGCGGATGGGAAGTCCGGTAGCAGTTTAAACTTGGATCCTGTGTGGGTCAACACCGTGTGCTCCTTGGTACTGGAAAGCTTGTTTTGAAAATGTTTTTAAAATGAACCCCTGCATATAACCGAGTTTCCGTAAAAGAACCATAACCTTATCTTTTGATTATCCTGTGCATTAAATTCTATTATACCCCCCTCCGTGGGTGTGATCGAACTTGCTGAGTACGTCTGTACTCACCCCGTTCTTACTTTTATAGTGGAAGATCCCGACTACATCCCCGAAGACGTCGAGTAGGGTTCCGTCCTGCACCCAGTCTTGCCTGTGGGTGAGGTCACCGTTGGAGCTCCGCATGGCGCAAGACTCTGATGATTCCCTCTTCGTAGTTAGTGTAGTAGTATGGGTTTTAGTTGTGATCCTCACGATAGTGGCGCTTCACTGCCCATTACCGCGAAGAGTTGTACGGTGATGTACCATCTGATGTAATAAAAGTGTTATCAGCCTCCTGGGACTGATAAAGCAACACTTTTAAGTCTTCCCTGATGGGGGGACGCTTCAGGTGGTATCAGAGCCGTAGGCTGGCCGTAGGACGTGACCCTAGGAGCGAGACCCCTTTTCAGACCCTAGAACTTGTCCCGATTTAGAAACTTTCTGCATAAACACTCACCACTGGTCTTTGCCTTGTTCCAGATGGCTGGCAATGGATGGGTTAGCGGAATCTGCCACGCAGAGCCCGGTCTCCCCAAGTTACTATTGCTCAGCCTGGAACGCGTTGGGATTATGGAACCACCGGAGTATGCCTACCGTGAGTACATCGCCGGAGGCACCCTTCGGTGCGACATGATGGTTTTTGTGGGGAGAAGCACCCGCTACCCTGATGTGGACCCTTGGTTCATCTCCATCGCTGGCTTCCGTTTCCCCGACACCTATCGAAAGGCCGCCCGCAAAGCCTTGCGACGGCTGCGTGTGCTCTACAGGCACCACCTTCAGCGGACTCCTATGGGATTTTTCCCACCCGCTGAGGGAAGAGGACGCACTTGGATTGCCCAGATGAGGGGACTTGGACGAGAAGAAGAAGACCTAGAAGATACGGTCTCCCACCTGTCCATCTACCTTACTGGCTTGGATGCACTCTACCGCGAACAGGCGGCACAACTGAAGCAGCTAATCCATGGGATTGAAAAGATAACCCCGGAACTGGAGGAACAACGGACAAGAGCCGCAAGCGCCGAGTATTCCGTAGCCGCCCTCCAAGCCCAGATGCAAGAATACGAGAACCGCAACGGAATAGGTGGATGGATAGAGGAAGAAGAGGAAGAGCCCATGGAAACCCATTGGGATAAGGGTACTCAGACCGAAAATGAGATGGATCGGTTCCTTCCAATAAAGAAGCGCTCCATCAGGACCGAGGAAGAATCCCCATAATAGGATTAGCACTCTGAGCTAGAACCCTACCGTAATAATAACCACGTAGCCATGGGAACTGTACCCTCATGTTGCAATAATAAATGTTATCTACTCCCTCGTTGTACCTGTGCAAAATTTGTTTACCCTATTCCTGTTTCAGATGGCTGAGGAAGGATGGACCCAGGGCGATTGCCAAGCAGCACCTGGCTTTCCCGGCCTCTTAATCAACACCCTGGAGGACCTTGGCGTTACAGAATGCCCAAGGTACTACAGCCGAGAGTACGAACACCATGGTACCCTCCGCTGCAGGGTGATCCTGGTCATCGCCAGGAGCAACCGCTACCCCAACATTCAGCCTTGGCGAGCGACCGCCACAGGGTTTAGACACCAAGACACCTACCCCTTGGCCATCAGAAAAGCACTCCGTTATTTGTGCCAGATTTTTGAAGAACACCTCGCCCCCACGCCAGCGAAGTTCTTCCCGCCGGCCAACAGAACCCCAGTCTGGGAAGCACGCATGAGAAACCTGGAATGACGCCGTCACGAAGAAGGCCCCCTGTACCAAGTGGCTACCTACCTAGCCGCCCTGGACCAACTTTTTGATGTGCAAGCCAACCTTCTAAGGGAGCAGACCCATCGAGCCGAGCAAGCGGAGCTCGCAGTAAGATTACAGCAGATCCGAGCCGCCCACGCCGAGGCAAGAGCCGCAGCCGCGGTCAGTAGCGAAGCGGTCGCCCAAGAGAGCCTCAGGCAAGCCCGAGACCGGCGTATGCAAGATTGGACCCAAAGCGGAACACCAGTCCCGGCAATTGGGGAAGACCATGTTTTACTTGGGACACCCGTCATAGGGTGGGGATCACTCTTTGGGAGCACACAAGCCCCACCCGAGAACCCTGAAAATTCTGCTGCCACCGAGGAAGGGGATACTGCAATGCAACCCCTGACCGATGGGAACCCAGAAGACGGCGAGCGAGGACCTCTCACCCTTTCCGCCCCGGAAGAAGGCACACCGCGCAAGTAGAGTAACCAACGCCATCCCAGTGATGCCCCTTCCCAGCCTTGGCCGAGTAGCACGAGATCTAGTCGTATCCCCAAGTTGTACCCCCCCTTGCAATAATAAAAAGGGTTGTGTTGTTGATTGTGATTGTGTGCTAGCTTGTTGTGTGCTGCTTGTTTATATGGGTACCGGCAGAAGGTAGAATCTGCCTTATACATACGAATTAAACAACTTAAACATCACATAATCGTAACCCCAATTTACCCAATCAACAGGTGACCCCCCGGTACGTCGCGAGGGCCTCCCGTGGCCGGAACCCCGTAGCCGCTAGTGTCGGAGCACAGCCCGTTGAACAAGATCTTCCCCAAGGAGAACAAGAAGTAAGCCAGAACCGAGGAGGAAGTCAAGAAGGAGAGCAACTACCACCACCCCCACCCCTCGGAGACCTGGCGTAGATAATCCATAACCAGACCCTCATTCTAGAGACACTGGCGAATGCCCTCATTAACCGGCAGCCACGAGGGCAGAATATGAACGACAAGCTGACGGCCTTTCTAAGGACCAAGCCACCCACCTTTCCCGGATCCTGCAACCCGTTGGATGCTGACGACTGGTTGCGAGTGATTCAGAGGAAGCTCGAACCATTCGAATGCCAGGATCGGGACAAAGTCCTTCTGGCAGCCCACCAGCTCACCGGGACAGCATTATCCTGGTGGGAAAACTATAGTGCCGCAGCCGAAGATGCTGCTACCATCACCTGGGGAGAATTCGTAAGGGAGTTCCGCCGCTATCACATTCCTTCGGCAACCATGAAGCGCAAGGCGGATGAATTCCGCGCACTACAACAAGGAAGTATGACGGTGGAAGAATACACCCACCGGTTCATAGAATTGGCCCGATATGCGCCGGAAGAAGTGAACGACGACGATAAAAAGCAGGACATGTTCAATAAGGGATTAAGCCCAGAACTCCGGACCTTGCTTACCCCACAGATCTATCCGGACTTCAACACCCTGATGAACAAGGCTATCCTCACAGAAAGGGCCAAAGCCGAGGAGAAAAAGGACAATAAACGCAAATTCCTGGAAAGTAAGGCTCGCCAGCAGGACCGCTTCCAAAAGTCGAGGAACTCCAACTACACTGCACCAAGATCCCAGGCCCCAATGCAATATAGGACTCAGTCCCAAGTGACAGGATCACGAGCCTCTGAAGCACAGCCTAAGAGTCAGAATACCATGAGGGCCCCGCAGAGCAACACAAGCCTGGCCGCCTCCGACAACAACAATGTTAGGGCCTGTTTCAACTGCCGTAAGACAGGGCACTTCATCGCCAATTGCCCCTACGCCAAGAATAAGCCGGCAACGTCGGCCTTCTCCAACACAGTGAATGGGCCCAGACCAGCTCTGACCGGTGCCAACCGAGTGCCCGTCCGCAATAACGACAGCAACCAGCAGGTGAAGCAGCAATCGTTTGGAGGAGCCCGCGTCAATCACATCGACGCGCAGGAGGCTCAGGAAGCCCAGGGCGTAGTGCTCGGTGAGTACCTAGTCAACTCAGCTCTGGCAACAGTACTATTTGATTCTGGAGCATCGCACTCATTTATATCCTCGAGCTATGTGGAGAAACACAAAATACCTACAGTACTACTAAAAACCCCCCTATTAACCCGGACGCCTGGAGGCGACATCAATTGTCAATTAGGATGTCCACGGGTAAGGATCAATTTAAGTGGGGTAGACTTTCTAGCAGATTTGGTAGTACTTAAGTCTGGGGGAATAGACGTGATCCTTGGAATGGACTGGTTAAGCCGGCACAATGGTCTCATAGGCTGTACTGACAAAGTGGTACACCTAACAAACCACGAAGGAGTACAAGTGATCTGCCGTACCCGAGATAGTAAGTTTGACCCAATGGTATTTAGCATGGAAGCCAAGCCCTTAGAAGGAGTCCCGGTAGTAAACGAATACCCAAATGTATTCCCCTAGGAGCTTCCCGGTATGCCGCCGGACAGGGATATAGAGTTCATCATAGACCTTATCCCCGGAACCTCTCCGATAGCCAAGAGACCCTATAGGATGGCAGCCTCTGAGTTAACAGAATTAAAGAAGCAACTAGAAGAACTGCAACGAATTGGCTTCATTAGACCAAGCTCGTCGCCATGGGGAGCCCCAGTGCTGTTTGTCAAGAAGAAAGATGGGAGTATGAGGCTGTGTGTAGACTACCGAGCGCTGAACGAGGTTACCATTAAGAATAAGTACCCCCTCCCCAGGATTGATGACCTGTTCGATCAGCTAAAAGGAGCCAAATACTTTTCCAAGATCGACCTAAGGTCGGGATATTTCCAGCTCAAAATTAAAGAAAGTGACATCCCTAAGACAGCTTTTGTCACCCGCTACGGGCAGTTTGAGTTCACCGTAATGTCCTTCGGACTAACCAATGCCCCTGCCTATTTTATGAATCTTATGAACAAAGTATTCATGGACGAGCTGGATAAGTTTGTCGTAGTCTTTATCGACGACATACTTATCTACTCCAAGAGTGTTCAGGAACATGAGCAACATCTGCGGGTAGTGTTGGAAAAGCTAAGGATGCATAAACTATATGCCAAATTTAGCAAGTGTGAATTCTGGCTAGAGAGGGTAGCTTTCCTTGGTCACATCCTGACCGCTGAAGGCGTAGCAGTGGACCCGGAGAAGGTCGAAGCGGTCTCCAACTGGCAGCGGCCGACCAACGTTAGCGAAATCAGAAGTTTTCTTGGACTGGCCGGGTACTATCGGAGGTTTATTGGGGGATTCTCTAAGATAGCCCGACCCATGACGGAACTTCTTAAGAAGGAGAAGAAGTTCGCCTGGACGGAAAATTGCGAAATAAGTGTTCAAGAATTGAAGCAAAGGTTGACAACCGCCCTAGTGCTGACCCTACCGGACATTCATCGGGACTTTGTCATTTATTGTGATGCATCCCGACAAGGATTAGGGTGTGTACTGATGCAGAACGGGAAAGTCGTTGCATATGCTTCCCGCCAACTCAGGATTCATGAGCAGAATTATCCGACCCATGATTTGGAATTAGCAGCCGTAGTGCATGCCCTTAAGATTTGGAGACATTACCTGATTGGAAATAAGTGTGAGGTTTACACCGACCACAAGAGCCTGAAGTATATCTTCACCCAGCCGGATTTAAACCTAAGGCAAAGGAGATGGTTGGAGTTGGTCAAGGACTATAATTTGGAAATTCAGTATCACCCCGGAAAGGCGAACGTGGTAGCCGACGCCTTAAGCCGGAAAACCTATGGACCCAAGGATGACCATCTACGCGAGGAAATGGCACGATTAAATGTGCATGTTATCCCTAGAGGCTCCAGTCAGGTGCTGAACGTCCGATCAACATTAGAGGATAGGATCAGAGAGGCTCAAGGATCGGATCAAGAGTTAGTAAAGATTCGCAAACAAACTGGAGAAAACAAAGCACCGGGTTTCAGAGTAGATGATAAGGGAACGTTATGGTACGAGGATAGGATTTGTGTACCCCAGAACGGAGACTTCAGGCGGATAATCATGGACGAAGCCCATAACTCGGCCTACTCCATCCACCCAGGATCCACCAAAATGTATATGGACATAAGGCAAAAATATTGGTGGAATGGAATGAAGGTGGATATTGCAAGATTTGTAGCTCATTGTGATACCTGCCAAAGGATCAAGGCCGAACATCAAAAGCCGGCAGGATTATTGCAACCCTTGCCTATCCCTATGTGGAAATGGGAGGAGATAGGAATGGACTTTGTAGTGGGTCTACCTAAAACACAGAAGGGACACGATTCCATATGGGTAGTAGTGGATCGACTTACTAAATCGGCACATTTCATACCCGTACGAACTAACTACGGAGGAGAAAAACTGGCAAAACTCTATGTGGAGAATATAGTAAAGCTGCACGGAGTACCTAGCAGGATTGTCTCAGATAGAGGGACCCAATTTACCTCTAGGTTCTGGAAAAGCTTGCATCAAGCCATGGGTACCAAGTTAGATTTCAGCTCCGCATACCATCCACAGATGGATGGTCAGACCGAGAGGGTAAACCAGATTATGGAAGATATGCTGAGAGCATGTGTCCTGACCTACGGGAAGGACTGGGAGCAGAGTCTGCCTTATGCGGAATTCTCATACAATAATAGTTATCAAGCCAGCTTGGGCATGTCGCCGTTCGAAGCCCTCTATGGAAGGAAGTGCAAAACTCCCCTGATGTGGTCAGAAGTTGGGGAATGTGCCCTAGTAGGACCCGCACTCATAAAAGAAGCGGAAGAAAAAGTAGCTGAGATCCGTGAGAAATTGAAAGCAGCACAGTCGCGACAAAAGAGCTACGCAGACAAGAAGAGGCGAGAAATAAGTTTCAACCCAGGCGACTTTGTCTATCTCAAGGTCTCACCCATTCAAGGAACGCGAAGGTTTCAAGTACAAGGAAAATTGGCCCCTCGATATATTGGACCGTATCGAGTCCTGAAGAGAGTCGGAGCAGTAGCGTACCGACTGGAGTTACCAGAAGAAATGTCTGATATACACCCAGTATTTCATGTCTCGCAATTAAGAAGATGCTTGAGAGTACCCGAAGGTGAACACGTGCCAGCGGAGACAATAGACCTGCAACCGGATCTGCGATACCAGAAAGTACCAGTCAAAATTCTGGACACAGTCACTAGAAGGACAAGGAACTCCGAAGTACGGATTTGCAGAGTTCAGTGGAGCAGACATGGAGTAGAAGAAGCGACATGGGAACGCGAAGATGCGCTAAAGAAGGAATTTCCCCATCTATTTAGTAGCCAGTCGAATCTCGGGGACGAGATTCATTTTTAAGTGGGGTAGGTTTGTGACATCCCGAAAAAAATTACCCATAAATTACACGCTAAAATTTTAGCTTTCGAGCACCATTTTGTCGAAACCCTAACTCCCCGGGAGCCGAGGCCGACACCCGAATCCAATCACGATCACGTCACCTTTTTCTCTTCGCGCAGCGCGCGAACGCAGCGCACGCGGGGCTAACCAGCCGCGGTCGCCACCGTGAATTTCGCCGCACGGTCGCCGCCGCGAATACCGCCGACGCGCACTAATTTTTTCCTTCTTTACTTTTCCTTTTCTTTTTTTCCCCTCTCTTTTCTTTCTGAAGCGTCCCCCTCATCAGGGAAGACTTAAAAGTGTTACTTTATCAGTCCCAGGAGGCTGATAACACTTTTATTACATCAGATGGTACATCACCGTACAACTCTCCGCGGTAATGGGCAGTGAATCGCCACTATCGCGAGGATTACAACAAAAACCCATACTACTACACTAGCTACGAAAAGGGGATCATCAGAGTCTTGCGCCATGCGGAGCTCCAACGGCGACCTCACCCACAGGCAAGACTGGGTGCAGGACGGGACCCTACTCGATGTCCTCGGGGATGTAGTCGGGATCTTCCACTGTAAAGTAAGAACGGGGTGAGTACAAACGTAGTCAGCATGTCCAATCACACCCACGGAGGGGGGGTACAACAGAATTAAATGCACAGGAAATATTCAAGGATGGAGTTAGGGTTTATTTACGGAAAGCTCGGTTATATGCAAGGGTTCGTTTTGGAAAACACTTTCAAAATAAGTTTTCAACTATCAAAGAACACATGATGTGGATACACACAGGATCCACGTTTTAAATCGCTACCAGACTCCCCGTCCGCCGTAGCACACAGCACATCTGCCGGACACTTTCCAAACAACTCACGCCCGCCCATCCATCCCAGAGAAAAACACTAGTTATGTGACCACACCGTAACTTGCCCAGTACCGTGGGCACGGCTATTCGAATATATTTTAACTCTGCAGAGGTGTGCAACTTTACCCACAGGTGGGGTACCACAGCACGAACACCTTAGTGCCGGTGCAGATCCCATCGAAGCCCTTACCCACCTTAGCTAGATCTGGCTAGCCACCACGGGATCTATCAAGGGGTCATTCGACCTAACACCGAGGTTTAACCGGGGCATAAGTCACACAGAGCTTATCCCGTCTCCTTGATCACCCGTTGCTCCCAGCTCTCCTGATGGCTATCAGACTAACTAGTGGGGTTAGGCTAAGCCGTTGCCCATACAACGGTCAAGTGGTTTGCACGACAGGAAGCTAGGTGAGACGACACATCAACTCGGTCCTTAGGGGTGACAAGATGGATATCTCCCTTTCACGCTCAACCACACAGGTACGAGCACACCAACGGCAATTCACACAGAAATGCCATCCATCCCGTCTGACTCACTTTTCAAAACCACATTTTATCCCTTCCCACACACACGCATTTTCTTTATAAAATCAGGTGTTCAAGGTATGGTTATCACAACAAGGGTGGCTATCCTACCATGTTTACGGCACGCAAAACCATGCAATTTTATAAAACAGGCCACTGGGTTGTGTTTATAAAAACTAGGACAAAAATATGCATCAAAGGGCGGAATTGAACTTGCCATCATCAAACCCTTGCGGGAGGTCCTGATCGACGCACTGTCCCTCGGGTTCGAGGTCGCAGAACTGGTCCTCGGTTGCTTGGTCGCAGTCGGGAATTTCTTCGTTCACTCCGTGCCCTACGACGCAAACAAACAGACATACAATCAAGCGAAAGAACTAAAAGCTTTTATCGTTGGGCTTGAATCGGAAATAATTTAGTTACGGAGTTAGGGGTGATATCTTTGGGTGGTTTCTTAATGGCATGACTAAAACTATACTAGAAAGGGCGTGGTGAAGTTTCGGGTCGATCGGAGGTCATTTCGCACATAAAATGACGCGCTAAAGGTGGTTTCAGGGGTTAAGCGGGGGGTCCAGGGGCTTGTTTGTAAATGTTCGGAAAGAGTAAGGACCTATTTACGAATCCTAGAAATACCCTGAGCATGGTAAAATGTGTCGAGTATAACTAGGTTTATGTATCGAGGGCTCAAATTGAAATAACGAACGCGCGAGGTTTCTTTTACAAAAAGGAAGTGGATAGGGTGCTCCTAGAGGGGGGGGGCTTCTTGGGAAAAGGGGGAAAAGGAGGGGGCTGTGGGCAAAATGCCCCTTCTTCCTCCTCCCCCGTGCAAAACAGAGGAGGGGGGAGGCAGGGCGCCGGCGGCGGCCCGATCCGGCCGGCCAGGGCACGGCGGCGGTCCGGGGGTGGGGGAAAAGGGAGAGGGGCGCGTGGGGATCCCATCCCCGGCCTCACCTCGGGCTGAGGTGGAGCGTGGAGGGAAAGAAAAAGGAGAGAAGGAGAGAGAGGGGGAGGGACGCGTCGGCGCCGGTCGCGGCGGCGACCGCGGCCGGTCGGCCATGCGCGCGCGGGATTCGCGCGCTGCACGAGAAGCGCCGGCACTAATCGCGGCGGGCGGTCGCGCGTGAGCGACAAGCCATCGAGCGATGCGGAACGGAACAGTGATCCGGTTAGGGTTAGGGTTTTGAAATTGAACCGTTTTTACGAATTACTCTAGCACGTGAGCGGTGCAGGATGAGACGGCGGTCAGGCTCGCGTCGGCCGTCAGTGTGACGGTGAAACGGAGAGAGTCAGGGTTTTACGACAAATACATTTTCGGTCAGGACACCTTAACGCGTAGTTTAAATTTGAAATTTTCAGGGCGTCACAAACCTACCCCACTTAAATGAATCTCGTCCTCGAGATTCGGCTGGTTCCTAAATAGATGGGGAAATTCCTTCTTTAGGGCCTCTTCGCGTTCCCATGTCGCTTCTTCTACTCCATGTCTGCTCCATTGAACCCGGCATATCCGTACTTCGGAGTTTCTTGTCCTTCTAGTGACAGTGTCTAGAATTTTGACCGGTACCTCCTGGTATCGCAGATCCGGCTGCAGGTCTATTGTTTCCACTGGCACATGTTCTCCCTCGAGTACTCTCAAACACCTTCTTAATTGCGTGACATGAAATACTGGGTGTATATCCGACATTTCTTCTGGTAACTCCAGTTGGTACGCTACTGCTCCGACTCTCTTCAGAACTCGATACGATCCAATGTATCGAGGGGCCAATTTTCCTTGCACTTGAAACCTTCGCGTTCCTCGGATGGGCGAGACTTTGAGATAAACAAAATCTCCTGGGTGGAAACTTATTTCTCGCCTTTTCCTGTCTGCGTAACTCTTTTGTCGGGACTGAGCCGCTTTCAATTTCTCGCGGGCCCTACTAGTGCACGTTCTCCAACTTCCGACCACATCAAGGGAGTTTTGCACTTTCTCCCATAGAGGACCTCGAATGGCGACATGCCCAAACTGGCTTGGTAACTATTGTTGTACGAGAATTCTGCATAAGGCAGACTCTGCTCCCAGTCATTTCCGTAGGTCAGGACACATGCTCTCAACATGTCTTCCACAATCTGATTCACCCTTTCGGTTTGACCATCCGTCTGTGGGTGATATGCGGAGCTAAAATCTAACTTGGTGCCCATGGCTTGATGCAAGCTCCTCCAAAACCTAGAGGTGAATTGGGTTCCTCTATCTGAGACAATTCGGCTAGGCACCCCATGTAACTTTACTATGTTTTCTACATAAAGCTTTGCCAGCTTTTCTCCACCATAAGTGGTTCGTACGGGTATAAAATGAGCCGATTTAGTGAGTCGATCCACTATTACCCATATGGAATCGTGTCCCTTTTGTGTTTTAGGTAGACCCACCACAAAGTCCATCCCTATCTCATCCCATTTCCACACCGGGATAGGCAAGGGTTGCAATAATCCTGCCGGTTTCTGATGTTCGGCTTTAATCCTTTGGCAAGTATCACAATGAGCCACGAATCTTGCGATATCCGCCTTCATCCCATTCCACCAATATTTTTGCCTTATGTCCATATACATTTTGGTGGATCCTGGGTGGATGGAGTAGGCCGAGTTATGGGCTTCATCCATGATCAATTGCCGGAAATCCCCATTCTGGGGTACACAAATCCTATTCTCGTACCATAAGGTTCCCTTATCGTCCACCCTGAAACCTGGCGCTTTGTTTTCTCCGGTTTGTTTGCAGATTTTCATCAACTCCTGATCTGAGCTTTGGGCTCCTCTAATTCTATCCTCTAGCGTCGATTGGACGTTTAGTACTTGACTGGAACCTCGAGGAATCAGGTGCACATTTAATCGTGCCATTTCCTCGCGTAGATGGTCACCCTCGGGTCCATAGCTTTTCCGACTTAAGGCATCGGCTACTACGTTTGCTTTCCCGGGGTGATAAAGAATTTCCAAGTCGTAGTCCTTGACCAACTCCAACCATCTTCTTTGCCTTAAGTTTAAATCCGGCTGGGTGAAGATATACTTCAGACTCTTGTGATCGGTGTAAACCTCGCACTTATTTCCAATTAAGTAGTGTCTCCAAATCTTAAGGGCATGCACCACGGCTGCTAATTCCAAATCATGGGTCGGATAATTCAGCTCATGAGTCCTGAGTTGGCGGGAAGCATATGCAACGACTTTCCCGCCTTGCATCAGCACACACCCTAATCCTTGTCGGGATGCATCACAATAAATGACAAAGTCTCGATGAATATCCGGCAGGGTCAGCACTGGGGCGGTTGTCAACCTTCGCTTCAGTTCTTGAAAACATTTCTCACAGGATTCCGTCCAAGCAAACTTTTTCTCTTTCTTAAGAAGTTCCGTCATGGGTCGGGCTATCTTAGAGAATCCCTCAATAAATCTTCGATAGTACCCGGCTATTCCCAGAAAACTTCTGACTTCACTAACGTTAGTCGGTTGCTGCCAATTGGATATGGCTTCGACCTTCTCTGGGTCCACTGCCACGCCTTCCGCAGTCAGGATGTGACCAAGGAAAGCTACTCTCTCCAGCCAGAATTCACACTTGCTAAATTTGGCATATAGCTTATGTATCCTTAGCTTTTCCAGAACTACCCGCAGATGTTGCTCGTGTTCCTGAACACTCTTGGAGTAGATGAGTATGTCGTCGATAAAGACTACGACAAACTTATCTAGCTCGTCCATGAATACCTTATTCATGAGGTTCATAAAATAGGCAGGGGCATTGGTTAGTCCGAAGGACATTACAGTGAACTCAAACTGCCCGTAGCGGGTGACAAAAGCTGTTTTAGGGATGTCACTTTCTCTAATTCTGAGCTAGAAATATCCCGACCTTAGATCAATCTTGGAAAAGTACTTGGCTCCTTTTAGCTGATCGAACAAGTCATCAATCCTGGGGAGGGGGTACTTATTCTTAATGGTAACCTCATTCAGTGCTCGGTAGTCCACGCACAACCTCATACTCCCATCTTTCTTCTTGACAAACAGCACTGGGGCTCCCCACGGCGACGAGCTTGGTCTAATAAAGCCAATTCGTTGCAGTTCTTCTAGTTGCTTCTTTAATTCTGTTAACTCAGAGGTCGCCATCCTATAGGGTCTCTTGGCTATAGGGGATGTTCCGGGGATAAGGTCTATGACGAACTCTATATCCCTGTCCGGCGGCATACCGGGAAGCTCTTCGGGGAATACATCTGGGTATTCGTTTACTACCGGGACTCCTTCTAAGGGCTTGGCTTCCATGCTAAATACCATTGGGTCAAACTTACTATCCCGGGTATGGCAGATCACTTGTACTCCTTCGTGGTTTGTTAGGTGTACCACTTTGTCGGTACAGCCTATGAGACCATTGTGTCGGCTTAACCAGTCCATCCCAAGGATCACGTCTATTCCCCCAGCTTTAAGTACTACCAAATCCGCTAGAAAGTCTACCCCACTTAAATTGATCCTTACCCGTGGACAACCTAATTGACAATTGATGTCGCCTCCAGGCGTCCGGGTTAATAGGGGTGTTTTTAGTAGTACTGTAGGTATTTTGTGTTTCTCCACATAGCTCGAGGATATAAACGAGTGCGATGCTCTAGAATCAAATAGTACCGTTGCCAGAGCTGAGTTTACTAGATACTCACCGAGCACTACGCCCTGAGCTTCTTGAGCCTCCTGCGCGTCGATGTGATTGACGCGGGCTCGTCCAAATGATTGCTACTTCACCTGCTGGCTGCCATCGTTGTTGCGGACGGGCACTCGGTTGGCACCGGTCAGGGCTGGTCTGAGCCCATTCACCGTGTTGGAGAAGGCCGACATTGCCGGCTTATTCTTGGCGTAGGGGCAATTGGCGATGAAGTGCCCCGTCTCACGGCAGTTGAAACAGGCCCTAACATTGTTGTTGTCGGAGGCGGCCAGGCTGGTGTTGCTCTGCGGGGCCCTTATGGTATTCTGGCTCTTAGGCTGTGCTTCAGAGGCTCGTGATCCCGTCACTTGGGACTGAGTCCTATACTGCATTGGGGCCTGGGATCTTGGTGCGGTGTAGTTGGAGTTCCTCGGCTTCTGGAAGCGGTCCTATTGGCGGTCCTTACTTTCCAGGAATTTGCGTTTATTATCCTTTCTCTCTTCGGCTTTGGCCCTTTCCGTGAGGATAGCTTTGTTCATCAGAGTGTTGAAGTCCGGATAGATCTGGGGGGTAAGTAAAGTCCGGAGTTCTGGGCTTAATCCCTTCTTGAACATGTCTTGCTTTTTATCGTCGTCATTCACCTCTTCCGGCGCATATCGGGCCAATTCTATAAACCGGTGGGTGTATTCTTCCACCGTCATGCTTCCTTATTGTAGTGCGCGGAATTCATCCGCCTTGCGCTTCATGGTGGCCGAAGGAATGTGATAGTGGCGGAATTCCCATACGAATTCTCCCCAGGTGATGGTAGAGGCATCTTCGGCTGCGGCACAATAGTTTTCCCACCAGGATAATGCCGTTCCGGTGAGCTGGTGGGCTGCTAAAAGAACTTTGTCCCGGTCCTGGCATTCGAATGGTTCGAGCTTCCTCTGAATCACTCGCAACCAGTCGTCTGCATCCAACGGGTTGCAAGACCCGGCAAAAGTGGGTGGCTTGGTCCTTAGAAAGGCCGTCAGCTTGTCGTTCATATTCTGCCCTCGTGGCTGCCGGTTAATGAGGGCATTCGCCAGTGTTTCCAGAATGAGGGTCTGGTTATGGATTATCTGCGCCAAGTTTCCGAGGGGTGGGGGTGGTGGTAGTTGTTCTCCTTCTTGACTTCCCTCTCGGTTCTGGCTTACTTCTTGTTCTCCTTGGGGAAGATCTTGTTCAACAGGCTGTGCTCCGGCACCAGTGGTTGCGGGGTTCCGGCTACGGGAGGCCCTCGCGACGTTCCGTGGGGTCACCTGTTGATTGAGTAAATTTGGGTCACGATTATGTGATGTTAAGTTGTTTAATTCGTATATTAGGCAAAATCTACCTTCTGCCGGTACTCATATGAACAAGTAGTACACAACAACCAGCACACAGCATTACAAACAACAAGCACAAATCATTTTATTACTGCAAGGGGGGGTACAACTTGGGGGTAGGACTAGGTCTCGTGCTACTCGGCCAGGGTCTTGTCTAAGGGCACGTCGTAAACCGAAAGGCTGGGGGGGGGCATCACTGGGACGGCGTCGGTCACTCTACTCGCGAAGTGCGCCTTCTTCCGTGGTGGGGAGTGTGAGAGGTCCTCGCTCGCCGTCCTCTGGGTTCCCATCAGCCAGAGGTTGCGTTGCCGCATCCCCTTCGCCGGCGGCAGCAGAACTTTCAGGGTTCTCGGGTGGGGCTCGTGTGCTCCCAAAGAGTGATCCCCACCCTATGACTGGTGTTCCGAGTAAAACATGGTCTTCCCCAATTGCCGGGACTGGTGTTCCGCTTTGGGTCCAATCTTGCATACGCCGGTCTCGGGCCTGCCTGAGGCTCTCTTGGGCGACTGCTTCGCTACTGACCGCGGCTGTGGCTCTCGCCTCAGCGTGGGCGGCTCGGATCTGCTGTATCCTCACTGCGAGCTCTGCTTGCTCGGCTCGATGGGTCTGCTCCCTTAGGAGGTTGGCTTGCTCATCAAAGAGTTGGTCCAGGGCGGCTAGGTAAGTAGCCACTTGGTATAGGGGGCCTTCCTCGTGGCGACGTCGTTACAGGTTCCTCATGCGTGCTTCCCAGACTGGGGTTCTGATGGCCGGCGGGAAGAACTTGGCTGGCGTGGGGGCGAGGTGTTCTTCAAAAATCCGGCACAGATAACGGAGTGTTTTTCTGATGGCCAAGGGGTAGGTGTCTTGGTGTCTAAACCCCGTGGCGGTCGCTCGCCAAGGCTGGATGTCGGGGTAGCGGTTGCTCCTGGCGATGACCAGGATCACCCTGCAGCGGAGGGTAACATGGTGCTCATACTCTCGGCTGTAGTACCTTGGGCGCTCCGTAACGCCAAGGCCTTCTAGGGTGTTGATCAAGAGGCTGGGGAATCCAGGTGCAGCTTGGCAATTGCCCTGGGTCCATCCTTCCTCAGCCATCTGAAACAGAAACAGGGTAAACAACCTGGTATAGGTGCAAAAGGGAGTAGATGATATTTATTATTACAACAAGGGTGGTACAGTTTTCATGGATACGTGGTCATTAGGATAGGGTTTTAGCTAGGGGTGCTAATCCTATCATGGGGATTCTTCCTCGGTCCTGATAGAGCGCTTCTTTATTGGAAGGAACCGATCCATCTCGTTTTCGGTCTGAGTTCCCTTATCCCAATGGGTTTCCATGGGTTCTTCTTCTTCTTCCTCTATCCATCCACCTATTCCGTTGCGGTTCTCGTATTCTTGCATCTGGGCTTGGAGGGCGGCTAGGGAATACTCGGCGCTTGCGGCTCCCATGGATTAGCTGCTTCAGTTGCGCCGCCTGTTCGCTGTAGAGTGCGTCCAAGCCAGTAAGGTAGATTGACAGGTGGGAGACCGTGTCTTCTAAGTCTTCTTCTTCTCGTCCAAGTCTCCTCATTCGGGTAATCCAGGTGCGTCCTCTTCCCTCAGCGGGTGGGAAAAATCCCATAGGGGTCCGCTGAAGGTGGTGCCTGTAAAGCACACGTAGCCGTCACAGGGCTTTACGAGCGGTCTTTCGATAGGTGTCGGGGAAGCGGAAACCAGCGGTGGAGATGAACCAAGGGTCCACATCAGGATAGCGAGTGCTTCTCTCCACAAAAACCATCATGTCGCACCGAAGAGTGCCTCCGGCGATGTACTCACGGTAGGCATACTCCGGTGGTTCCATAACCCCAACGCGTTCCAGGCTGAGCAATAGTAGCTTGGGAAGGCCGGGCTCTGCGTGGCAGATTCCATTAACCCATCCATTGCCAGCCATCTGGAACAAGGCAAAGACCAGCGGTGAGTGTTTGTGCAGAAAATTTCTAAATCAGGACAAGTTCTAGGGCCTGAAAAGGGGTCTCGCTCCTAGGGTCTCATCCTACGGCCAGCCTACGGCTCTGATACCACCTGAAGCGTACCCCTCATCAGGGAAGACTTAAAAGTATTACTTTATCAGTCCCAGGAGGCTGATAACACTTTTATTACATCAGATGGTACATCACCGTACAACTCTCCGCGGTAATGGGCAGTGAAGCGCCACTATCGCGAGGATTACAACAAAAACCCATACTACTACACTAGCTACGAAAAGGGGATCATCAGAGTCTTGCGCCATGCGGAGCTCCAATGGCGACCTCACCCACAGGCAAGACTGGGTGCAGGACAGGACCCTACTCGACGTCCTCGGGGATGTAGTCGGGATCTTCCACTGTAAAGTAAGAACGGGGTGAGTACAAACGTACTCAGCAAGTCCAATCACACCCACGGAGGGGGGGGTACAACAGAATTAAATGCACAGGAAATATTCAAGGATGGAGTTAGGGTTTATTTACGGAAAGCTCGGTTATATGCAAGGGTTCGTTTTGGAAAACACTTTCAAAATAAGTTTTCAAGTATCACAGAACACATGATGTGGATCCACACAGGATCCACGTTTTAAATCGCTACCAGACTCCCCCTCCGTCGTAGCACACAGCACATCTGCCGGACACTTTCCAAACAACTCACGCCCGCCCATCCATCCCAGAGAAAAACACTAGTTATGTGACCACACCGTAACTTGCCCAGTACCGTGGGCACGGCTATTCGAATATATTTTAACTCTGCAGAGGTGTGCAACTTTACCCACAGGTGGGGTACCACAGCACGAACACCTTAGTGCCGGTGCAGATCCCATCGAAGCCCTTACCCACCTTAGCTAGATCTGGCTAGCCACCACGGGATCTATCAAGGGGTCATTCGACCTAACACCGAGGTTTAACCGGGGCATAAGTCACACAGAGCTTATCCCGTCTCCTTGATCACCCGTTGCTCCCAGCTCTCCTGATGGCTATCAGACTAACTAGTGGGGTTAGGCTAAGCTGTTGCCCATACAACGGTCAAGTGGTTTGCACGACAGGAAGCTAGGTGAGACGACACATCAACTCGGTCCTTAGGGGTGACAAGATGGATATCTCCCTTTCACGCTCAACCACACAGGTACGAGCACACCAACGGCAATTCACACAGAAATGCCATCCATCCCGTCTGACTCACTTTTCAAAACCACATTTTATCCCTTCCCACACACACGCATTTTCTTTATAAAATCAGGTGTTCAAGGTATGGTTATCACAACAAGGGTGGCTATCCTACCATGTTTACGGCACGCAAAACCATGCAATTTTATAAAACAGGCCACTGGGTTGTGTTTATAAAAACTAGGACAAAAATATGCATCAAAGGGCGGAATTGAACTTGCCATCATCAAACCCTTGCGGGAGGTCCTGATCGACGCACTGTCCCTCGGGTTCGAGGTCGCAGAACTGGTCCTCGGTTGCTTGGTCGCAGTCGGGAATTTCTTCGTTCACTCCGTGCCCTACGACGCAAACAAACAGACATACAATCAAGCGAAAGAACTAAAAGCTTTTATCGTTGGGCTTGAATCGGAAATAATTTAGTTACGGAGTTAGGGGTGATATCTTTGGGTGGTTTCTTAATGGCATGACTAAAACTATACTAGAAAGGGCGTGGTGAAGTTTCGGGTCGATCGGAGGTCGTTTCGCACATAAAATGACGCGCTAAAGGTGGTTTTAGGGGTTAAGCGGGGGTCCAGGGGCTTGTTTGTAAATGTTCGGAAAGAGTAAGGATCTATTTACGAATCCTAGAAATACCCTGAGCATGGTAAAATGCGTCGAGTATAACTAGGTTTATGTATCGAGGGCTCAAATTGAAATAACGAACGCGCGAGGTTTCTTTTACAAAAAGGAAGTGGATAGGGTGCTCCTAGAGGGGGGGGGGCTTCTTGGGAAAAGGGGGAAAAGGAGGGGGCTGTGGGCAAAATGCCCCTTCTTCCTCCTCTCCCGTGCAAAACAGAGGAGGGGGAGGCAGGGCGCCGGCGGCGGCCCGATCCGGCCGGCCAGGGCACGGCGGCGGTCCGGGGGTGGGGGAAAAGGGAGAGGGGCGCGTGGGGATCCCATCCCCGGCCTCACCTCGGGCTGAGGTGGAGCGTGGAGGCCGGCCGACGGAAGAGGGAGGCGGCGGTCGCAGGGCACGGCGGGGCGGCGCCGGAGGTGGGGGAGGCGGGCGGTTAGGCGGCGTGGTGGGTTGTGAGGGTGCCGGGGGTGCCGGGGGCCTATTTATAGGGGAGAGGGCGGTGAGGCGGAGGAGAAATGGGGCGGTGGCGGCCGGCGGGCGGTGCGGGGCGCCATCAATGGCGCTCGGCCGCTTGCGGTCGTCGCCGTGCGGCGTGGGCGCCGAGGGCCGGGTGCTGTGCGGCCACAGTGGCCAGGAGGTGACGGCGCGCGCGGCGGGCAGAGCGCCAGCAACGGGCGGCGCGGCACGCGCGGGGAAGCGCTCGTGCGTGCGCGTGCGGCGCGGCGAGGTGCGGGCCAGGACGGGGGCGCGGGCGACGGGCGGCGCGGCGAGGCGTGCGGCCACGCGGGGCACGCGGAGCACGCAGGGCGGGCGCGTGCGCGCGGCACGGCCTGGGCGGCGTGCGGGCTCGCGGCAGGGGAAACCGGGAAGGAAAGGGGAAGGAGAGGGAAAAGAAGGAAGGAAAAAGAAGAAAGGGAAAGAGAAAAGAAAAAGAGAGAAAAGAAAAGAAATGGAAGAGGGAAAGAAAAAGGAGAGAAGGAGAGAGAGGGGGAGGGACGCGTCGGCGCCGGTCGCGGCGGCGACCGCGGCCGGTCGGCCATGCGCGCGCGGGATTCGCGCGCTGCACGAGAAGCGCCGGCGCTAATCGCGGCGGGCGGTCGCGCGTGAGCGACAAGCCATCGAGCGATGCGGAACGGAACAGTGATCCGGTTAGGGTTAGGGTTTTGAAATTGAACCGTTTTTACGAATTACTCTAGCACGTGAGCGGTGCAGGATGAGACGGCGGTCAGGCTCGCGTCGGCCGTCAGTGTGACGGTGAAACGGAGAGAGTCAGGGTTTTACGACAAATACATTTTCGGTCAGGACACCTTAACGCGTAGTTTAAATTTGAAATTTTCAGGGCGTCACACTTTCCCTTCCCTTTTTCCTTTTTCCCCTTTTCCTTTTCTTCCTTCCCTCCCTTTTCTTTTTCTTCCTTCCTGCTCCTTCCTCCCTCCCCTGCTCCCGAGCTCCCGAGCCGCGTCGCCCGGCCTCTGGCCCCGGCCACGCCGCCCCACCCTCGCGCGCACGCCGCCGTACACGCGCGCGCCGCCGGACCGCACGCGCACGCGATCCACGCCACCCACGCGCACGCGTACGCGCACGGCCACGGCACGCACGCGCAAGCACGGCCGCCGCGCCGCCCGCCGCTGCCGCCCCGGCCTCGCCGCCCGCGCCGCCCTGTACCGCACAGCGCCGGCCCCGCCTCCCCACGTGCTCGACGCCACCCTCAACGCCTGCGCTGCCGCACGCCGCGTCGCGACCCCGGGCGCCATTAATGGCCGCCCCGGAGCCACCCCGCCGGCCACCAGCCGCTCGCCCGCTCCTCCACCGCGGCCGCCTATAAATAGCACCCCCCCGCACCTCGGCACCTCCACAACTCGCGCCACCACCCCCCAGCTCCCTTCCCAAGCTCCCCTCGCCGCCCCGCCGGCCACTCTGCCCGCCGCCGTCGGCCTCCGTCGCCCCGCCTCCACGCGCCGTCCCGGCCCGAGGTGAGGCCGGGGACCGGTTCCCCTCGCCCCCCTCCCCCTCTCACCCTAACCCCGGCCGCCGCCATGCCCCCGGCCGCCGGAATCAGCCGGGCGCCGGCGTCCCCTTCCCCTTCCTCTGTTCGGTATGGGGGAGAGGAAGGAGAAGGGCAGTTTTGCCCGTAACCCCCCCCTTTCCTGTATTTTCTCAAAGGAACCCCCCTCTACTTACTCTCCTTTGCAGAAAAGGCCCTGTTCTTTCCTTTATTTCAAAATAAACCCTCCATTACACAAACCCAATTATACTTGGCATCCTTTAGCGTGCCCTGCGTATTTCTAGAATTTGCAAATAGGCCCTTGCCCCCTCCAGATACTTACGAATAAACCCCTGGAGCCCTGTTTAACCACCCGAACCCCCTTTAGCTCATCATTTTATGTGCGAAACGACCTCCGATTGACCCAAAACTTTACCACTCCATTTCTAGTATAGTTTTAGCCATGCCATTAAGAAACCACCCAAAAATATTACCCCTACCTCCGTGACTAAATTATTTTCGATTCAAGCTCAACGATAAAAGCTTTTAGTTCTCTCGCTTGATTGCATGCCTGTTTTGTTTGCGTCGTAGGACACGGAGTGAACGAAGAAGTTCCCGACTGCGACCAAGCAACCGAGGACCAGTTCTGCGACCCCGAACCCGAAGGACAGTGCTTCGATCAGGACCTTCCGCAAGGACTTGACGATGGCAAGTTCAATCCCGCCCTTTGATGCATGTTTCTGTCCTAGTTTTTATAAACACAACCCAGTGGCCCGTTTTATAAAATTGCATGGTTTTGCGTGCTGAAAACATGGTAGGATAGCCACCTTACTTGTGATAACCATACCTTGACCATTTGGTTTTGCAAAGAAAGTGTGTGTGCGTGTGGGAAGGGATAAAAGGTGGTTTTGAAAAGTAAGTCAGACGAGATGGATGGCATTTCTGTGTGAGTTGCAGTTGGTGTGCTCGTACCTGTGTGGTTGAGCGTGAAAGGGAGATATCCATCTTGTCACCCCTAAGGACCGAGTTGATGTGTCGTCTCACCTAGCTTCCTGTCGTGCAAACCACTTGACCGTTGTATGGGCAACGGCTTAGCCTAACCCCACTAGTTAGTCTGATAGCCATCAGGAGAGCTGGGAGCAACGGGTGATCAAGGAGACGGGATAAGCTCTGTGTGACTTATGCCCCGGTTAAACCTCGGTGTTAGGTCGAATGACCCCTTGATAGATCCCGTGGTGGCTAGCCAGGTCTAGCTAAGGTGGGTGAGGGCTTTGATGGGATCTGCACCGGCACTAAGGTGTTCGTGCTGTGGTACCCCACCTGTGGGTAAAGTTGCACACCTCTGCAGAGATAAAATCTATTCGAATAGCCGTGCCCATGGTATCGGGCAAGTTACGGTGTGGTCACATAACTAGTGTTTCTCTCTGGGAATGGATGGGCTGGTGTGAGTTGTTTGGAATGTGTCCGGCAGATGTGCCGTGAGCTATGGCGGATGGGGAGTCCGGTAGCAGTTTAAACTTAGATCCTGTGTGGGTCAACACCGTGTGCTCCTTGGTACTGAAAAGCTTGTTTTGAAAATGTTTTTAAAACGAACCCCTGCATATAACCGAGTTTCCGTAAAAGAACCATAACCTTATCTTTTGATTATCCTGTGCATTAAATTCTGTTATACCCCCCTCCGTGGGTGTGATCGGACTTGCTGAGTACGTCTGTACTCACCCCGTTCTTACTTTTACAGTGGAAGATCCCGACTACATCCCCGAAGACGTCGAGTAGGGTTCCGTCCTGCACCCAGTCTTGCCTGTGGGTGAGGTCACCGTTGGAGCTCCGCATGGCGCAAGACTCTGATGATTCCCTCTTCGTAGTTAGTGTAGTAGTATGGGTTTTAGTTGTGATCCTCGCGATAGTGGCGCTTCACTGCCCATTACCGCGAAGAGTTGTACGGTGATGTACCATCTGATGTAATAAAAGTGTTATCAGTCTCCTGGGACTGATAAAGCAACACTTTTAAGTCTTCCCTGATGGGGGGACGCTTCATAGAGCCGAGGAAGAGGCGGCGGCGAAACCCTAGCTTGGCGACGGCGTGCGTTTGCGAGAGCGAAGTCGGAGGGCGAGAGCGAGCGAAGAGGGAGGCCGAGGCCGGACGGCGCGAATGAGTACTGTGCAGTGGTAACCCTAGCGAGATGGAGGGTTTCGTTCCCTGCACAGTACAGGCCGCGGGCTGCACAATGGTAACCCTAGCGAGACGGAGGGTTTCGTTCCCTGCACAGTACGAGCCGCGGGCCGCACAAGGCGGGTCTGCAAAATTGAGCGCGCGGAGCTAATACAACCTACACAAGCCGGAAACGAAATCGAAATCTGTATCCCGCAATGCAGGCTGGACTGCCCCTTTTGCACTCCGCAAGCCTGTGGCTACGAGGCCTACCCAACCATCCAAACATGTTGGACTGCACTATAGAAGTTCAGTTGGAGGATATGCAACCAACCAATCACTATCTTAATTTTTCTGCGTGGGTGGAGCCAGGTCTAGAGAGACCTTTTGGACAGCATGGGCCAGGCTCAAAGGCTCATCCAGCTAACCAATCACACACATGTTGTATCCCACGGGCCAGGCTACACCGAATCCACGGAACCCATCACGCCGTAAACCGCCGACGCCACCTGTGGCCATGGTTACAGCCATCTGGAAAATCACATCATTGTTATGGACAATGTGGCTCTGACAAAAGGGAGTTGATGGAGAAATATACCCGTAAACCTGCATACAAAGGAAGGACTACACCTGCAGGCTGCAGCGTTTGTTGTTGGAAGTGGATCTGGTATAAGAGGTTTCACGCATGTGTTGGTCTGCTCTTTCTCGGGGTGGAATACGGTGGCTACAAAAGAATTAGACTGCCATTCTAAAGCAATGCATAGCTTGTTTTAAGACTAATTTATCTGAAGAACGTATAAAATTACTCCCCTATTTTTATTTACATGTTGTATTAGATTTGTCCTAAGTTAAATTTGGTTAACCAAATTTATATAAAAAATAATAATATTTATAATATCTAATTTGTTTTATTGAATCCAATATGAAATATACGTTGACAGTGTATATGTTAGACCGGTACGAGTTGATGCGTCACATGTGCGTAGGTGATTATCTGTCGGAAGAATTAAGCGTCAGGCTTGGCCTGGTCGCCTGGATGTCCGGGCCTTGGGCTTCGAAAGAAATCAGCAAAGAAGAAATAAACACAAATCTTGAAACAATCCTACCCACCCACTATGTTTCCGTTCTTGGCTGGCTGCTTGTGCTGCTGCTGCTCCTCGCCGCCTCTGTTGGTCACGTCACGTCGGACGGCCACCGCCCGGCGGCACCTGATGACAGAACTCCAAACGGAGGAAGACATCACACGTGAACACGAAGTGGACTCGATGAATTTTGGTGCTGCAAAACGGCAACGTTTTCAGTTGATTGCTATTTCTATATAAAAGAAATACATGCATCTTTACCGGGTTATAGAAGACCAAGCCAATCCCGACGTACTCGTGATCGATAGATGCCATCCCAACCGCCTGGGTCATGCCGCAATCGATGTCCAACCACTAATGGCGCTCGCCACCTGCTACCTTCTAATCTAGGAGCTCAGGACTTGTTCCAACACCTGACGCCCGGCGCCACGCCGCCCCAACCAGCCAACGCATAGAACGCCCACTCCACGCCGCAGCACGCGCTGCTCCGCCCCCGCCGATCGAGCCGCCACGCCCGACCCGGAGGCGGATGCAGGGCCGCCCATCCGTCTCCTCG
The DNA here is from genome assembly GCF_002211085.1 of Panicum hallii. Classification (NCBI taxonomy): domain Eukaryota; kingdom Viridiplantae; phylum Streptophyta; class Magnoliopsida; order Poales; family Poaceae; genus Panicum; species Panicum hallii. Next base: position 2,054,786 of record NC_038049.1, on the reverse strand, counting down.
CCGGGCCGCTAGCCGTGCCGTGCCCCGCCGGCATGTCCTGCCGCGTGCGCGACCGCTGCTTGGAGCTGGAGCGCGCCATCGTTGGCCGCGTCAGCTCGGGAAACCTTGGCCTCGACGACGCCGTCAAGCTGTTCGGTGAATTGCTAGACCACGCTAGGCCGGCCTCGGTGATCGCCATCAATCAGCTCCTCGCCGCCGTCTCTCGCGCCCAGCGCAGGGGCTCCTCCTCCTCGGAGCTCGTCCCCTCCCTCTTCAACCGGATGGCCCGTGCTTGCTCCAACAAGGTAGCTCCCGACCTGCACACCTACAGCATCCTCATAAACTGCTTCTGCCGAATGGGACGCCTGGAGCTTGGTTTCACCGCCTTTGGCCTCATCCTTAAGACAGGCTGGAGGGTGAATGGCATAGTCATCAGTCAACTGCTCAAAGGTCTCTGTGACAGAAAGTGCGTGTCTGAGGCTATGGACATATTGCTCCGACGAATGCCTGAGTTTGGCTGCACGCCAGGTGCAGCTTCATACAGCACAGTTCTAAAGGGTTTATGCAACGAAAAGAGAGGTGAGGAGGCACTTGAGCTGCTCCACGTGATGGCCGATGATGGAGGTGGTGGATGCCCACCAGATGTCGTGGCGTACAACATTGTCATCAATGGCTTATTTAGAGAGGGTCAGGTGGACAAAGCTTACAACCTATTTCGTGAAATCGATAACCAGGGGATTTTGCCGACTGTTGTGACCTACACCACAGTCATCGATGGCCTATGCAAAGCTCAAGCTGTTGAGAGGGCCGAGGGTGTCCTTCGGCAGATGGTTCATAAAGGTGTCAAGCCAAATAATCAAACATATACTTGCCTGATCCATGGATATTGCTCTTCAGGACAGGGGAAAGAGGTGGTTCGAATGCTCAAAGAAATGTCTGCACATGGTTATCAGCCAGATATTGTCACTTGTAATTTGCTGATGGATTACCTTTGCAAGAGTGGAAGATGCACAGAGGCTAGAAAGATTTTTGATTCTATGATTGAAAAGGGCACAAAACCTGATGTAACTACATATAACACTCTGCTTAATGGGTATGCTACCAAAGGAGCACTTTCTGATATGCATGGTCTATTGGATTTGATGGCAGGAAATGATATTTCACCTGACCATTGTACCTTTAACATAGTTCTCTGGGCATATGCTAAAGGTGGTAAGATAGATGGGGCAATGCATATATTTGACCAAATGAGGCAGCAAGGGTTGAGTCCAGATGTAGTCAGCTATGGAGCAATAATAGATGCATTTTGCAAGATGGGAAGAGTAGATGAAGCTATGCTTAAATTCAATCAGATGATCTATGAAGGGGTGAGTCCTGATATCATTGTATTTAGCTCACTAGTTTACGGACTGTGCACTGCTGACAAATGGGAGAAGGCTAATGAATTATTTTCTGAAATGCTGAATCAAGGGATCCATCCCAATGCCTTGTTCTTCAACACAATAATGTGTAACCTTTGCAGAGAAGGACGAGTCACGGAAGCCCAGAGTCTCCTTGACTTGATGGTACGTGTAGGTGTGAGGCCTGATGTTATCTCATATACTACGTTAATGGATGGCCACTGCTTAGCTGGTAGGATGAAGGAAGCTATGAAGTTACTTGATGATATGGTCCGAGTTGGCTTGAAACCAGATGCCTTTTCTTATAATACTTTGCTTCATGGCTATTGTAGAGCTGGCAGGATAGATGATGCAGTTAGACTATTCAGAAAAATGTTAAGCAATGAAGTTAGGCCTGGAATTGTCACTTATACCATGGTACTTCAGGGTTTATTTCGGTCTGGGAAATTTTCTGAAGCAAAAGAACTCTATATCAATATGATCAAAAGTGGAATGCAGCTGAACATTTACACGTACAACATAATTCTGAATGGTCTTTGCAAAAATGATTATGTTGATGAGGCATTTAAAATATTTCAGAGTCTATGTTCTAAGAGTTTTCAACTTCACATTAGTACCTTCAATATTATGATTGATGCTTTTCTCAAAAGTGGCAGAAAGGAAGATGCTATGGATATGTTCACTGCTATCTCTGCCCATGGTTTAGTTCCAAGTGTTGTGACCTATCGCTTAATCATACAAAATCTCATAAAAGAAGGGTTGCTAGAAGAGTCTGACAATCTGTTTTTAGCAATGGAAAAGAGTGGATGCACTCCAGACTCTCGTATTCTAAATGCTCTAGTTAGGGGTCTGTTGCATAGAGGTGAGATAATGAGGGCTGGGGCTTACCTCTCCAAAATTGATGAGATGAACTTCTCACTTGAGGCATCCACTACTTCCTTGCTAATATCAGTTTTCTCGAGGGAGACATATCAGCACCATGCAAAGTCCCTGCCTGAAAAGTACCATTTTCTTGTGGATGTCAATAAATGAGTGTTGTGCTAAATGAATCAAATTCTCAACAGTGCTGATACATCTAAATGGGACATGTTAATTTGTTGAAGTGATTATTCATGTCTCATGCTCTAATTTACTTATGATGTTCTGTTGTCCCATTTGTTTTTCTCTAGAGAAATGCTGTTGTGTTGGTGCGGTTAAGTGTTTATCTCCAGGTAAAATTATCTTTAATGCGATCAAGTTAGCTTTACAGCAGAATCAGTTTACAAATTAACTGGTATCACTTAGGTCTCTGCATTTTGTTGCTTGTTTGTGAAGGTACCCTGCACTCATGGTGATAAAATATATGATCTGGACCTCTTGATCCTTGACGTGATTCCTATAATTTAAGCTTGTGTATTCATTCCCCCACTGTTAGCAGTGTAAAAGGTTTTGATATGTTTTCCCCTCATACAAGCTCCAGCAACCAGCCCTTGATTTCTATGTTGTTTTGATTGAGGGGCTACAAGATGCCCCTGATGATTGTTTTCCTCTCATAGAATCCACGTTGTGACCTTGGTTGGATTGTTGATAATGAGTGCAACTGTGCATAAGGCACGTCTTTTCAGTTATTTGGAAATGATTAGAATTTTTTTCCTCTCCCCTCTACAGTCAGCACACTTCTAATTGTTTTGCTTTCTTTGTGTTGTAACATTTTTAACTCATAAATGCAATATTTGTGCAAGGTTTCTGTATACATCAACTGCCCACCACAAGAGGGACGATGTGTAGCGAGGAGGATAATTCCATGCAAGATGACTGGTCAAAATCCTCTCGTCAATATAATCTCCCCCATCTATGGAAATTGCAGGGAGGAAAGTTTTACTTAGAAATTATTTTACTATGTTGACAAACAATAAATAATGCCCCCCCTCTTCTCGTCTGTTTTCGTTTTCATACCTTCTTGGCTGTGTGTATTTTTTAGGTATTCAACTTGGTTTGAAAGATGCCAGCAATTGAGTACAATTGAGTAGAAAGGTTTATAGCTCTCTAATGCAAGTAATTTATGAATTGAGTGAAAAAACGTTTCCACATCTGATTGGCCGAAGAATGTTCATAAAAAGGATGAGCACAGATCAATCAAGCTGGAAAAAGGGAAACGGAAATGCAGACTTCAGCGGAAATAGCACACTGCCAATAGTATTTTGAATTGGAAACCGTTTGTCCAGCACGGATTAAGATCTTTGCTTTGCGAATCCCTTGAAAATGCTTGCCACCTGCTACCTTCTTCTAAGATTAGGAGCTCAGGACTTGTTCCAACACCTGACGCCCGGCGCCACGCCGCCCCAACCAGCCAACGCATAGAACGCCCACTCCACGCCGCGGCCACCGCCGGTAGCATTCCAGATCCATCGCTCGCCCACTCCACGCCGCAGAACGCGCTGTTCCGCCCCCACCGATCGAGCCGCCACGCCCGACCCGGAGGCGGATGCAGGGCCGCCCATCCGTCTCCTCGCCGGGCCGCTAGCCGTGCCGTGCCCCGCCGGCATGTCCTGCCGCGTGCGCGACCGCTGCTTGGAGCTGGAGCGCGCCATCGTTGGCCGCGTTAGCTCGGGAAAAAGCCTCGGTATCGATGACGCCGTCAAGATGTTCGACGAATTGCTCCCCCACGCCAGGCCGGCCTCGGTTCGCGCCTTCAACCACCTCCTTACCTCCATCTTTCGCGCCCAGGGAAGGGGCTCCTCGACCTCCGCGCTCGTCGTGTCCCTCTTCAACCGGATGGTCCGTGCCTCCCCGAACAAGGTGGCTCCCAATGCGTCCACCTACAACATCCTCATCGGTTGCTTCTGCCGCATGGGACGCCTGGAGCTTGGTTTCGCCTCCTTTGGCCTCGTCCTCAAGGCGGGCTGGAGGGTGCAAACAGTCATCAATCCGCTTCTCAAAGGTCTCTGTGACACAAAGAGGGTGGATGAGGCCATGGACATATTACTCCGACGAATGCCCGAGTTTGGCTGCCCACCAAATGTCGTGGCGTACAGCATCGTCATCGATGGCTTATTTAGAGAGGGTCAGGTGGACAAAGCTTACAACCTATTTCGTGAAATCGATAACCAGGGGATTTTGCCGACTGTTGTGACCTACACCACAGTCATCAATGGCCTATGCAAAGCTCAAGCTGTTGACAGGGCCGAGGGTGTCCTTCGGCAGATGGTTCATAAAGGTGTCAAGCCAAACAATCAGACATATACTTGCCTGATCCATGGATATTGCTCTTCAGGACAGGGGAAAGAGGTGGTTCGAATGCTCAAAGAAATGTCCGCACATGGTCATGGTCCTAATGTTGTCACTTGTAATTTGCTGCTGGATTACCTTTGCAAGAGTGGAAGATGCACAGTGGCTAGAAAGATTTTTGATTCTATGATTGAAAAGGGCACAAAACCTAATGTAACTACATATAACACTCTGCTTAATGGGTATGCTACCAAAGGAGCTCTTTCTGATATGCATGGTCTATTGGATTTGATGGCAGGAAATGATATTTCACCTGACCATTGTACCTTTAACATAGTTCTCTGGGCATATGCTAAAGGTGGTAAGATAGATGGGGCAATGCATATATTTGACCAAATGAGGCAGCAAGGGTTGAGTCCAAATGTAGTCAACTATGGAGCAATAATAGATGCACTTTGCAAGTCGGGAAGAGTGGACGAGGCTATGCTCAAATTTAATCAGATGATCTATGAAGGGGTGAGTCCTGATATCATTGTATTTAGCTCACTAGTTTATGGACTGTGCACTGCTGACAAATGGGAGAAGGCTAATGAATTATTTTCTGAAATGCTGAATCATGGTGTCCATCCCGATTCCACGTTCTTCAACACAATAATGTGTAACCTTTGCAGAGAAGGACGAGTCACGGAAGCCCAGAGTCTCCTTGACTTGATGGTGTGTGTAGGTGTGAGACCTGATGTTATCTCATATACTACGTTAATGGATGGCCACTGCTTAGCTGGTAGGATGAAGGAAGCTATGAAGTTACTTGATGATATGGTCCGAGTTGGCTTGAAACCAGAGGCCTTTTCTTATAATACTTTGCTTCATGGCTATTGTAGAGCTGGCAGGATAGATGATGCAGTTAGACTATTCAGAGAAATGTTAAGCAATGAAGTTAGGCCTGGAATTGTCACTTATAGCATGGTACTTCAGGGTTTATTTCGGTCTGGGAAAATTTCTGAAGCAAAAGAACTCTATATCAATATGATCAAAAGTGGAATGCAGCTGGACATTTACACGTACAACATAATTCTGAATGGTCTTTGCAAAAATGATTATGTTGATGAGGCATTTAAAATATTTCAGAGTCTATGTTCTAAGGGTTTTCAACTTCACATTAGTACCTTCAATATTATGATTGATGCTTTTCTCAAAAGTGGCAGAAAGGAAGATGCTATGGATATGTTCACTGCTATCTCTGCCCATGGTTTAGTTCCAAGTGTTGTGACCTATTGCTTAATGATAGAAAATCTCATAAAAGAAGGGTTGCTAGAAGAGTCTGACAATCTGTTTTTAGCAATGGAAAAGAGTGGATGCACTCCAGACTCTCGTATGCTAAATGCTCTAGTTAGGGGTCTGTTGCATAGAGGTGAGGTAATGAGGGCTGGGGCTTACCTCGCCAAAATTGATGAGATGAACTTCTCACTTGAGGCATCCACTACTTCCTTGCTAATATCAGTTTTCTCGAGGGAGGAATATCAGCACCATGCAAAGTCCCTGCCTGAAAAGTACCATTTTCTTGTGGATGTCAATAAATGAGGATTTTTTCAGAGGAATTGGATTCTCAACTGTGTTGAGACATCTTTTATGTGGCGCATAAATTTGTTGGAGTGATTATGTCTATCCATTGCAGTGAATATTTCTGTCTCATGCTCTAAGTTACTTGCCATATTCTGTGGTCTCCTTTGTTTAGAGAAATGTTATCATGATAGTGCTCTTCAGTATCAAGTTTATCACCAAGTAAAAATTATCTTGTTTTCAGTTGCACTTATATTTACAACAGGGATCAATTTACATGTTGATGGTTCAAGAAGGTTTGGATGCTTTTCGTTGCATAATTTGTTAAGAAATCCTGCACTTCCAAGGATAAAATAAATCATAAGTGTTTACTGCTTGCAATTCAATGTATCTAGTAAATCCAATACTATCATTCTTTGGAATATGGATTAATAGATAAGGAACAGACTCTAATGGGAAAAAAATGTTTGTTTAGTATAAAGTGTTTACCAACTCTGTCACCATTATCTTCTACATTGGTTATTCTTTAGATGTTTTTGAAGGTATTGATTTTATATTCCCTGTTGATGCATATCAGCATGTTGCATAATCAGTTCACAAAACCACTACTGTCCATAATGTTCTGGTTAGCCTTGCTTGTTGACATGGTTTTACCTTTCTGCAGCTGTATTATCTATGTGTTACTTGTTGGCACTCTTTTTTATGACTTCAGTTGAATATTGTGTTTGGGAAGTTGCATACTTGGATGAAGTTGAATATTTGATGCCACTTGAAAGGCTGGGCGCTTCCAACAACTGTAGCCCTTTAAAGGTTGGCACACTCCTTCCTTAATAACTCCATTGTCGAATCATGCTTTCTTTGTTCACTTTTCATGTTTCACATATTGAGTAATGTTTCTGATGCTTCGAGTTCCTTGTTTGTTCGGTTGGTTTTTGTTTTCTGCGGCTATGCCTGCACCGGTTGCTACTGGGGAGTCCATGGTAAATTACCTTGAAAAATGCAGCAGTACTCTCCATGTATTGCACATATTGTTTGTATTTACTTCTGTATTCGACCACCCTCCAAAGGTTGGGCCTTCCTGTAGTTCCAAGATATTGTGTATGTGCTTTATGGATGTCCCTGACTCCTTGCATGGGTTGCAGTTCTATGTCCATACAAGAGCAGTGGAAGTTCCCAGTATGGCAGTATGTCTGTTTACAGTATCAATTTTTGTAAGTCTCCTGGTCATCTGAACTCAAAAAAATTTCATGATAGCATCTTTAGCGTGTGTTCAGGATCAGGCATGTCTTTTGCTTGCACTTAGAATGGTTGTAATTCCAGAGCAATGAAGTGAGACTTTGTGCTCCTCTGCAAGCAACTGCAGTTTCAATGGCAACAGCATCAACATGAGAATGAAATCTAGAGCTCAATTGAGACAGTATTATTGCTACAATAATCTAAAATGTGAAAAACTGTATAATTCACTGGCATAAAAAAAGTTTTTTGAAACTTCAGCTGAAAGAATGTATGAACGTTGGCTCTGTTAGGACAGCACACGACCGAAGATACACGCTAACACACTAGTTTCACGTAGAAACACACTAGTTGCCGCAGCAAACTACTTGAAACTGATCACTTGATCAGCTCCTCCCTAAGTACCTAAAGTTGCCTCCGGTCAGCCTGTAAGTATCCGGCTACGGCAACTCCTACTCTACAGCCCAGGCAGTTCTTTACGGCAACCTGCCAGCAGCCACACACACTCCTCTTGTGAAGAGAAGAACTAGACCACTCTCCTTTGGTGCTGCTTGAACTCTCGAGGGAGCTAGGCCCTCTCCTTTCTATTTATAGCACTATATATACACTACTACACAGCCACAGTGGCTTACATGCCAAGGCAAAGACTTGACTCAACTTGGTCCCCAAGGCAAAGACTAGACTTGGACCCTGAGTAACTTACATGTACCTACTGCACTACTAGTCAAGATTATTGCTAACAGGCTCCAAGGTTCGTCAATACACAATATTGTATAGAGTTCATAACAAGTATATTTGATCCCAACTGCTCAAATGCATGATCAAATGATCGACAGTTCCACAGATATTCCAGTCTAACAGTACAAGGTTGGTCATGATGGTCATGGAATCTCAAGTACCTATTCTGAACAATTTTCAGGTAAACTACCTTACTCATTCTTACTGAACATCCGGACCAGATAACGAATCAAGAACAACAGCCTCTGCCAGAAAATAGCGAGTTAGTTTGCCTTCTTTGGTTTCACTTCAGGCCTTTGCCCAAAGAGACCATTGGATAGCTGCTCCTGCTTTTGGTACAGATCCTTGTCTTGTTCCGCGACCAACCGAAGGTCCCGAAGGATCTCCGAGTCTCTTGGAGAGTACTTCTTTGCTTTCAGGAAATCCACCCTGGCTGATTCTGTCTGGCCAAGTTCAGATTTAGCTTTTCCTAGCCTGAACAGTGCTTTCACACTATTTTCGTCCTCTGACAAGACCTGAATAATAAGATTACGCAAGCTTGGGACTCGGATTGTTCCCTAGAACACCATTCACAGGTTTAAGCAAGCTCTGACGCGCCGCAAAGTTTCTCGGCTTGCCGTTGACGCATTCGCCCTCCCTACCTGTGTATGGGTAGTTCGCCTCCGACGTGACCCCGCCGTTGTCCGTCGCCTACTCCAACCCGGCCGATGTAGTTCGCCTCCGACGCTGTCCTGAAGCTGGCATAGTTATGCAACTCTCACAATGATTCCGCCACTGAACATCTGAAACGACTCGGATCATAGTCTTGCAACCAACAGCTGTTTTTCCTCAAATCAACTAATTCCTCAGGGATCCACAATACAACTACCTAAGCCCTAAAATCAACTGATACTTGCAGGTATTCTTACTCCGCACTTGACATATGCAGTGAATAGTGTGAATAGTGACTGGTTTACTCGAAGAGTATGCCAATCATTTCATATCTGCTCCATAGAAATGTCATCATTCTAATTTTCTTTGTTCTTGTTTCATCCATCAGTTGATGTTTTGCCTGAGGAATGCGCGTGCATAAACACGTTTTTCTTCTCCTGAATTTGATCGTGAAGTAGCATAACCTTTTGCTTTGCATGTCAACTGTCACACCCATTAAAAGGTTATGATATCTGCTGAAGATGATGGAACTCCGTACGCTCGAGTTTCATGTGATCTCTGTTTTTTTATTCTAACCCACCCAATTGAAGTGTTACCTTGTGATCCTGAATCCTTTTGTCCGGCCTGTTGATAGAAAGCATATGATTCCATGGTGCTGAATTGTTTTCATTATTATCTGCAGGCAAAAGTCAGGTGGATTGTACGAGTTCATCCCTGTTGAAGCGGGTGAACCACTTAACCTGCTGCCGAAGCAGTTGCAACCAGCCCAGCACCCCCCCCCCCCCCCCCAAAACGCTAACATTGGTGTCTGGGCAAGTTGTAAATATTTCTGCAATACCCAATGACATGTAAATTTGTTTGAGTCATTATGTCTGTCTCGTGCTTTAATTTACTAGCCACATTCTGTGGTCTCCTTTGTTTGATGAAATTCTATAGAGAAATGCTATCCTTATCTTCAGTATCAAATGCTAGTGGAGTCCATGCTGATCTACCTCTCGAAAAATGCACAAGCCCTATCCATGGATTGCACATATCTTTTATATTTTTTTTACTTCTGTATTAGAGCATCCTCAAGTGGTCAGATTTCCTGCAGTTTGAATATGTTTATGTGATTCTGGGACATTAGTATATTCTTGGCTCCCATTTCCTATACTCCTTGCATTTTCATATCACAGGAAGTTCCTGCATGTCTCTGTTTACAGTGAGATGCTAATCTTCTCAGTCATCTGAACCATTTTTAATTCATTGATGCTGGCGTCCGAAGCATGTTTCATGGAACTTCGCGCGCCTCTTTTGTCTGCACTTTTGAAATTATTCAATTCATATCAATGAATGCAGTGCTTGAAAAAAATATCAATGAACGGGGTGCTTGAAGATATTTTGTGCATGTCCTTCAAATATAAGCATATAGAACTATCATCAAGTTCCACATTTTTTTTGATAAATTAAATATTTATTCCTTGGTAACGTTTTGCAAAGCCTGTTGAATCGGGCAATGCATTGGACGGCCTACGTGGTTACAGGATGACAGACTCAAGGAGGTGAACTGTATTTCCATGCCTCCTTGGCTATGTTCTGAGCTATCCAGTTGGTTTCTCGCCCAATCTTTCGTCAGGTGAAAGGTATGTCTTTGTTGTTGTTCGATGCAGAAGGGGTCGCAGTCTCCAGTCTCCAAGCTGATCAATCATAATTCTCCTCCTGTAGAATTGGTGCCAACTGTTGGTTGTCCGTGATGTACATGTACTTCACCTGGTCATCCTTTTCGAAAAAAAAAAAACCTTCACCTGGTCATAGCTAAGTGCATTGGCAATCATGGATGCGATGGCAGCGTCGTGGTGTTGTGCGTCGGCTGCAATGGCAGCATTCAGAGTGGCATCGTGAAGCTGCAAGCAAAGGGGTGCAAGGAACCGTGTTTTTCTGTTTGTTCAGAGTACTTAGCCTGTAGCTACTCCGTATGTTGCTGCCTGTGCTACAAGATGGGTCATTCCTAGCCCTCCAGAGATTTGTGCCTGTATTTTCCATGACCATGAACCACTACTCCTCCAAGGTTGACAAACATCGTAAAGAGTCAACTATATTTTATTCCAGCCGCGTCGAGATCAAACGATTCGCAGTTGTACAGAAATTTCTGTCTCATTGGAGAGCTGTGTCATCTCGGTTGCAGAACGTGCGTCTTCTTCCACAACGGCCATCGCTGCAGGCCGCAATGAGCAACCTGCAAAACCCGTAGCAGTCATTGATGGCCTGAGCAAAGCTCAAGCAGTTGACAGGGCCGAGGATAAATTTGGATGGTTCAAGAATGGATGCTTTTTGTTAATGGTTCAAAAAAAATACATGTTAATGGTTCAAGAAAGTTTGGATGCTTTTTGTTGCATAATTTTCAGGTTGGTCATGCTAGTCATGGAATCTCAAGCACCTATTCTGAACAATTTTCAGGTAAACTACCTTGCTCATTCTTACTGAACATCCGAACCAGATAACGAATCAAGGACAACAGCCACTGCCAGAAAATAGCGAGTTAGTTTGCCTTCTTTGGTTTCACTTCAGGCCTTGGCCCAATGAGACCATTGTATAGCTCCCCCTGCTTTTAGTACAGAGCCTTGCCTTGTTCCACGACCAACCGAAGCTCCCGAAGGATCTCCGTGTCTCTTGGAGAGTATTTCTTTGCTTTCAGGAAATTCACCCTGACTGATTCTGTCTGGCCAAGTTGAACCACTCAACCTGCTGCCGAAGCAATTGCAACCAGTCTCTCTCTCCCCTGCGCTAACATTGGTGTCTGGAAGTTGTAAATATTTCTGCAATACCCAACCAATGTGAGCCCACGCCGCGGGCCATGGCAGGTTTGTTCATCAATACCGTGGCTTCATCTTGTCCTCGATGTAATGAAATTGGAAACAGCACGTCCGTGAAGATCCTGATCCATGTCCACATAAATCTCTATGAACTGTAATAAAAAAAATCTCTGTGGTCTCGCCGTTTGTGCTACCTGTTTCTGAAGGGTCTGCTTTGATCGAGTGCTGTCAACTGCTATGCTGCTGCAATTTATTTCTTCTAACATTTGCCTCAAATTACGCAGGTTCACCGGTCTTTGTACCTTATTACCATGTGTAAGTATCGATTACGTTAGCCCCCACAATCATATTCTGATACGATTCAAATTCATATCAACTTTGGCAAATCTGCATATTGTCCTGAGTTCTGATGTATCACAGCAGGGTTCTGATTTGCTGAACATAGTGAAATTCTGTGTTCGCTGCCTCCAAATTGCTGCAGTATACTAGTTGATATTTCTTTTGTTGCACATGCTGAAGCCGTCCTGAATCCTGATTCCTGAAGCTGGCATACTTGTCCTAATTCTCCATTTTCAGACTAAATCCACGACTGAACATCTGAAATGATTCAGATCAGAGTGTTGCAGTGCCAACAGCTGTCCTACCCGTGCTACTTATTTGGGTTCAGATACTTAACCAACCAATGTGCATATGTGCATTTCCAACACAATGCATTCTTTGTGATAATGTGTCGAACTACTATCGTTTCGCAAGCTTTTCCTGTATTGTCAGAATCCTTTTCATGGGGAAGGTTTCCTGCTTGGTCATGAATAGCTTCATGACCCTAACTCTATGCATGATTATGTTGTCCATACCAACTTTTTAGACATCTGACATGTTCGCTTGTGTCACGAATCACGATGTTCTTTCCTGAACACAGTGAGATCAAATGTATACTGCCATACAAGTACCAAAAAATATTTTGCCCAACAAGCTGAAATTGGCCCGAATCTGGCATACTTGTGCGGTGCTCCTCCATCTCTTTCAGTCTGCATAGCTCTCTCTAGAAAGCTTGTGCAAGAATGCATCAGAACAAGATTCCAAGCCTTTGCTCCAGTGGTACATATAGATGGACGTCATTATCTGAATGTCACCACACAAAATGCGCAACAGAAAGAACACCTCAAGTCCCAGTTTCTGAAGGAACAATCACTGGTAAGCATCCTACTACTTCAACTTTCCCTGCGTTTGATTTCATCTGCACCCATTTCTGCAACACATTGATGCCGTTGCAAAACGAATGATCCTCTTGAACATTCTCGGGCTCTACTGCAGGGAGGAGGGACGGATGGAAGGGAAGAGAGTTGCAGCTGCTGCTCTGTGCTGCATGCTCGTCATGTTGTCCCTGTCCGTGTCAGGCCAGCAGCAGGTGGCCGGATTCACAGGGTTCTGTGGGTGCTTCGGCAGCTGCTACCCTGGCTGCAGGGAGGGCAACCCAGCGTGGCTCTGCAAAATCAAGTGCGTGGAGTCCTGCACCGTCGACTTACACGAGGTGCCCGTCGCCGCGTTCGGTGCCGGCGACTGCTCCAAGATCTGCCTCGCCTCCATCTGCGGCGCGGCCGAGACCGGTGACGGCAAGAGGCGCTTGTTTTATTACACAGCAATCTTGCTTTGATCAATTTTGTGTTCGTCTATGAAAGTTTTGTGACTTTGCATTTGGATTTGCCAGGGACAACTGATGCCTGCGCTGCAGCAGGTTGCCTTGATGATTGCACCGTGAACTGGAACTCGTACAAGAACAAGCACACTTGACTGTTCATAATTATCGGCGATAATAATACAAGTAGATCATGCATGCTACATTTCTCAAACTTGTAATTTCAGTGAAGCTTGTAATTTCAGTGAGAACCGTTTCCAGTCCACAAACTTTCAGAATTACGGACCCTATGTTTGCTGGTGCACTTTGGAAATAGGGGCTTAATGTTAATTAACGGGATAGAGGACACGAGCTGAGCCAGCCGCCGCCGCAACGAATTGGCTGGACGGACCCGACGAAGAAGACGAACACGCAGCACCGAACGGGCAAACGCCAGGCTGGTCGACCTTCGTCGCCGCCGGCGGATGCCTCTCCCCGAGCTGCATCCTGTACGCGACGCGGCTCTTCTGAATCTGATTCCTCACACTCCATGGGCGCCGCGCTCGCCACGGGCTTCCGCGGGGGCTTCTACTGCAGACTACAGGGGAGTTAGGGCCGTGCCGTGCCGTGCGTCGCTCGGCGCGGGATGGGCCAAGGGTGGATGGGGCTCGCCGCCGGCTGGACAGTCTCGGCGGCGGCCATGGCCCCGTGGTCCCAAGTATTTATTACAAAGGAACCCTGGTTATATTTTCATAATACCCCTTAATGTTTACAAATAGACCCCTATTTTGGATCGCGATCCTATTATTTCATACACCCCGCCCCCTGGTTCGGATCGCGATTAATAATCGCGATCCGAATATTTACAATTTGCCCCCTCGTTTCGATCTCGATTTCGGCTCCGTCCCTCCGGCGGCCCGTCCGCCGACGATGACCCGGCGCCACCGCTGCGCCTGTGCTCCCCACCTTCAGTGCCAGCCGGGAGCGCCGAGCCCTGTATCCATCCGAAGCGTGGCCTCAGGATCCCAGCCCTCCCGCAGCCAGTCCCGCACATTGGCGGTCGTCGGACCCGAGCCAGCACGCCGAACAGCGGCGCGCGCGCTTGAGCTCGAGCAGCAGGCCATGGCAGGTTGGTCGGTACCGCGCCTTCTCCCTGCCCTGTAAATCTCTCTGCTCGCGCAGCTTGTGCAGTTTGTTTCTGACGAAGGGTATGGCACTTCTGAAAGATTGGCTTTGATCGAGCGCTCTCAACTTCTATGTAGCTCCAGTTCATTTCTTCTTATGTTTTGCATGATACAATGCATGTCCAGCACTCCTGGTATCCTATCACCATGGGTAAGTTGCATTACGTTACCTCCATTCATACCAACTTTGACAGATCTGCCTACTGTTCTGAATTCTGATGAATCACTGCCGGTTTTCATTAGCTGGACATCATGAAATTCAACGTGCTCTGCCTCACAATTGATACAGTGCAGTTGATGACATGGCTTTCGTTTGACATGCTCAAGATGCCCTGGTCTGGCATACTTGTGAAGTTCTCCACTTTCGAAATGAATCGACGACTGAATATCTGACATTATTCAGATCAGAGTGTCGCAGCCAACAGCTGGGTCAAGAGACTTAACCAAGCAATGTGCATTTCCAACAAACGCATGGTTCTGATAATGTCTTGAAGCAGTGTCGTGCAAGCTTCTCCTGGATTGGCAATCAGGTTCCCTGCTTGGTCCAAAAACTTCTGAAAGGACCAAGTAGTTGTTATTTCTTTTGCTCCACAAGCTGAAATTGGTCTGAATCTGACATACTTAATGTGGTATTATTCCATGTCTATGTGGAAATAGAAACAAGTCACAATTCGTGTGTCAGTGACACTGTACATAGCATTTCTCTTTCAGGCTGCGTAGCAGATCGTTGGAAAGCTTCTGCAACAATGTATCAGAACTTCAGAAGAAGAATCATCTCGTTTCTGCAATTATCCATGAATTTGATTCCACCTCCATTGTTTTGCAGAAGCTATCCCTTTTGATCATCCTATGGTTCTATTGCAGGCATGAGGAGAAGACAAGGATGGAAGAGAAGAGAGTGGCAGCCGCTGCGCTGACTGCATGCTCATCTTGCTGTCAGAGGAGCATCAGGTGGCCGGGCTTGCGGGGTTCTGCTGCTTGTGCTACGGCAACTGCTCCAAGATCTGCCTCGCCTCCTTGCAGAGGTCGAGCAGTGGAAGAATATTGCAGCTTACTGCTTACAGATTCTCGAATCACACGCAGCTGACACCTGCAGTGAGCTTCAGTTAAAACCACATTGCCCATTCCGACGACGCCGTTATATATATATTTACATCATTCACTTTAGCGCCCTAGCTAGCTATGTTCACCACCGCTAACACTAATATCATCTGCATGAAACACACCGTTTTCCTTCAAAGCTGAACGGTCTTCTACCCTCTGCTCAGCTATACACTAACCTCGACATGTACAAAACACCGGCAGGGTGCTGCAGCTTCCTACAAACTGACACCCACTATCCAAAAATGTGTCTGGCATCCTAGCTAATTGGCATGTGTGCCATCGCCCAGGATGACTATGAAGTTTGCTTTGCCATGAGCAGCTGCTGGATTTACCTTACCACATCCCTTCTTCAGACTTCAGAGAGCAGAGCACTCAGTTGATTGTCATTATCAGCCAGTGTTCAGTGTTATAGTGCCAGCAAGGGAAACATTCTGATCCATCTTCATACGCCTCTTCATGATGAGGGCGTAGAGAAGCTCATTCCAGGTGTCTGGGACACCTGGCAGGCACCAGTGGCTGCAATCCTGTTTGTAGTGGGGCACAGGTCCTGAAGGGCTTAGGTATACTGAGAGATGGCCATCTTTCCGCTGAGCTGTCATCCGCGTCACATTCAGCACATCTACTCCAGAAAGCTTGGGATTCAGATTGTTCCCTAGAACATCACTCACAGGTTTAAGCAGGTCACCCCATTCTTCCAGCCATTCGGGTGGGGTCAAATCTGGAAGAGTTTCCGAGTGACAGCTCCCTCCAGTCTTCCAGTCACCACCTCTGCACATATTCACAGTGTTAATATATATGACTCCTGGTTAAAGAGACAGTTTAACTTATTCGCAGGAAACACATCTTAACAATGTATTCTTGAGCAAGGAAACAGATGAAGGATGTGATCACTGGAAAGTGAATGATTACACATACCTGAAATGCACAGGAGCATATGTACGGTAGATGACATGGGTCTTGCTTGTGTTAACTTCTCTGTGAAGCCAATCGGACAATGTCTGTATTGATCTTCGGTAAGCATCTGTAACAGTCATATCCATTTTCACCTCATCACCTTCTCGGAAGTAGGCACCCCTGATTTAGCACATAACAGCAAATCAGCTTCAAGCAGACATAAGACAGCTATGGTGATCAGAAAATGTGAAGTTTTTTCCCCTAAAAAAAGGAGTTATAACGTATGATTTATCAGTCATCTTATAGTGTGTTACCAATCAGAAAATCAGTAACCCCATCCCAACATCCCAAATACATAATAGTCTTAGGATCACATAATTTTATCCAATAGCTAACAGCAAATCATATATATGAATACATGTCCCGGCCTCATGGGTGTGGATAACTAGACACTAACATATATGAAATAGAAGTGCTATCACACCACTGGTAGCAGTATAAATACATTAACATATACGAACTAGAAGTGCTATCACACCACTGGTAGCAGTATAAATACATTAAGTCTGAAATTGAATGGTGGAATTTGAACTTGATGATCACATTTCAACAAAAAAAAAACAATAGTGAAAATAATCTTGAACATATGGATCAGATAGTTATTTCTCCAAGAAATTATTGATGAAAAGAACTAGCTGAAGGTAATATCACTGCGATCTTAATAAATATCATTCACATCTTAAAAGAATTGCTGCCAAGTGAGGTATAGAATACTATTAAGGGCCTGTTTAGATGACCTGTAAATGCAAAAAGGTGTAAACGCAAAATGGGGGCTGTAAAAGTTTACAAGTTTTTGCGTTTACAGCTCCCACCCCGTAAACGCAAAAAAGCCGTAAACGCAAAATTTTCGAAGGAATCTTGCCAATTTGAAGTACTAAATGAAGTCTATTTACAAAACTTTTTGCATGGATGGGCTGTAAATCGCGAGACGAATCTAATGAGCCTACTTAATCCATGTTTGCAACAGTGATGCTACAGTAACCATCCGCTAATTATTGCTTAATCATGGATTAATTAGCATCATTAGATTCGTCTCGCGATTTACAGCCCATCTGTGCAAAAAGTTTTGTAAATAGACTTCATTTAGTGCTTCAAATTGGCAAGATTCCGTCGCAAAAAAATTTTGCGTTTACAGGGCCCAAATGCCAAAAAAAATGCGCCGGTCCGTTTAGATGCGTAAAGACAAAAACGCCGTTTTTGCAAAAATTTTTTGCCTTTACGGCATGATCTAAACAGGCCCTAAAGTCCATAATCCAAGAAGTTATGCTTACCCCCTGATTGTTTTCTCATCGTTCCACCAATGGCCAGTGTTGAAAATCAATACATCAGCATCCTTCCATTTACCCCGGTCAGACATCCAATCCATGGCATCCACTCGAATTGTATACTTGACAATCTCAGGGGCTCCAGCTGGCGCACGACCTTGAAGGACTATAAAAGGGGATCTGTAGTATTCCACAGTGCAATTGTAGTCTCTAAAGTTGAAAATCAAGAAACCCATGTGCTTTGTGATGGGATTCCCATTAACTTCATAGATCGAGCTCTTGTTATGAACAGCAGTAGAGAGCATACAAAGTAGAGACTCCCATTGGTTCCTTCCAATTGAATCACCAACAAATACTACTCTTCTGTTCCGTAGCTTCTCGAGCATGCTTTTGGCATCAAATCTAGCAAATCAAAGAAAGAATATGACCAAGTCAAAAAAAAAAAATCAATTATGCTAGAGTGGTAGTGTAAATCTTCCAGATTGTTCCTCAGCCTTAAACCACAAGCATCAGATAATGATTTAGAAGGCTACAGAACCATGAACATGCGTACTAGAATGAAATTGATGATCAGCAGCTATTATCCATAAAAGTTGTAAGTTTGTCCAGTAAATATTATTGTAACTCCACTTCAAATTTTATCCATTGTAATGAGTATTATAAGCATTCAGTCATTTGCATGCCCAGTTAACAATAGCATATGCTAAACAGAGGTACAATCCATTGTGCGCTAGCTATTCCTGGAGACAGACAAGTCAACATCACTACCATGTCGGTAGCACCATGCAAACAATGTCATTAATTCCTATTGTTAGCTTGTGAATACAACACAGTTGTACAGGTTGGATTAGATGTTGGTTTCAGTTCAGAATTAAGGGGCATAAGCAACAAACCTTTTGTGTCAACAAAGACAACTGAACTCTACATAACGCTAAAAAGGTTAACAGAAGTTATAATATATGCTGTTGGTTTATCGCATTTGCTTACAGTCACGGGTTGCAAGATGGAGACATCATGACATGCTGGATAATTAAACAATACCAATTAATTAATTAATATATATTCCCAGGACTAACCATATTTGTTGACCAGGTGGCATGGCATGCAAAGGGCGCATCAAGTTTCCAATCTTGCTACGCAGTCCCAAGGTGAGTGGTCGTCGGCATCGACTGATCCACGTCTCACTAAGAAAAGTTGCGGTGTTGTTCTCAAGGTGAGTGGTCATCGACAGACCCATATACTACTCCAATAATCTACATCGACTGGTCCACATCTCACTAGGGAAAATTGCAGTGTGTCGTTCTCTAGGATACTTCTTAGAAGTTGAAAGTTTGAACTAGCACCGTCAGATTTATAGACTGATTCAACAAACGACGCACCACGAGAATTCAACCCGACGCCCCCAAGTTTCTTCGCATTGGCAAACATACCGAGCTAATCGCAAGTCCCCGATACGCTGTAATCGATTAGTAGGACCTAATGAACCCCTCTACATCCAGTAAGCAAGCAAATGCGAGGGCGGCGACTGCCAACGGAGCAAGCAAGAGCCGAGCAGCAGCAGCGAACGCGAGTCCAACCAACCGACCTGGGGAGGTGGCAGCGCGCCGGCTGCCACCGCCACGTGGCGTAGGCCGCGTCGGGGCGGCCGTTCTCGGAGCAGCGGAAGCCGACGTCGAGGAAGGCGCAGGCCCTGGAGTTGTAGAGCGGGTACCCGCCGCCGGCGCCGGCCCGCACCCAGTCCCCGTCGAACAGGTCGCAGTCCTCCTCCTCGCTCCCCGCCGCCTCGGCCGCGACGGAGACCCCGCCGGCCCAGAGCCTCCGGGGCGCCGCCGCCAGCGCGGCCGCCGAGCAGCGCAGCGAGGCGGAGCAGAGCAGCAGCAGCAGCAGCGCGGCGGCGGACACGGCCGCGGCCGCGAGCCCCGCCAGGCCGGCCCTCTCGAGCGGGCCCCTCGCCGCCCGCCGCGCCAGGCGCTTCAGCGGCGAGCCCGGCGCCATTGCCCGCCCGCCCGCCCGCAGGCAGAGCGAAGGTTCCGGGCCCGGTCCCTCCTCGCCGCCCCGCGCCCGTGCGTGCGCGACGTGCGGGGAGGGGGGACTAGGATGGAGGAAGTTGGTGGCGCCGTGGTGGGCGCGGCGGATTTATGAGATGGCGATTGGAGGGGGGGGAAGCGAATCTGCTTCCGCCTAGTTCGTTCGTTACGATCAGGCTGGCCTTTGAAGTTTGAATCTGTAAATGGAAATCCAAATCTCTGGTAGCACTCGATCATTTGGTGGAGTACTCGTAGTAGTAATCACGGCTGCGATTCGTGGGCTGCAGTTGGGGATAAAGACAGGGGCAGACTTGGACTTGAGAGGCGAGGTAGGTAGGGGGTCATTAGACGGCAAACGTTCGGTCGACCATATGGAGGGGCTCCTCGATCTTCCGACCGTATTTTTTTTCCTTTTTTAGTTTTTTTATCTTTTTCCAGTAAAATTTTTTGGAGAAACATTTCAAGGAAACATTTAGAGAAACAGGAAAACTTTAATGAGAAAAAGTTTGAAAGATAAAAGTTTTTAGAAAAAATTAAAAAAATTTGAAGAAAAAACTTTTGAATCCTAAATAAAAGAAGTTCGGGAAAAAGTTTTCTGTAAAAAAACTTTTGCATCCAAAAACTAAAAAAATAAAGTGTTGCTACCCTAGGGCCGCCGCCGGGGGCGAGCGCCCGGGGAGCGCGCTGCCGCGCTGCGCGCAGAGCTCGCTCCGGGAAGCCCGGCGCCGCGCCGCCGCCGCCCCACCCAGTCGTGCTGCTCCGCCGTCGCTCCGCCCAGCTGCCGCCACCGCGAGCTCATCCGGGGGAGATTGTTGTCACTCTGCGCAATCTCCAGAGGAAGGAAAGGGAAAGAGTAAACGGGGTGAGGACGGCTACAGGACTCGGCGTGTCTCTTAGAGAAGTGGGATCAACCGTAAATTTTGGAACTTACGGTCACCCATAGATTCAGCATCAAGAAATGTTCATTGCAACCGGTTAGCAACGACTGCACCTGCCTCTTGACCCACCGGGACTCCTCCATCACCCGTCGGTGGTGCCATCGCTGCTGACCTCGCTGCCCACAACCCCTAACCGCCGTTGAGCTTGTCGCCGCCCCGACCATCCCTTCTACCCTCTTTGGCCATGAAACCCCAAACCCCCAAATCCCAAATACCTAACCCTAACCCCTCCACTGCCGCCGCCCCCGCTGGCCTCCACCGCTACCCGCGACCGTCGGCGCCTAGCCGCCGGCCGTTCCGTCCACCTCCCACCGCAACCGCCTTCATCCCCACCCTCCTCTCTCTCGAGCTCGGTACGGCGCAGCACAATGAAGATGGCGTTCGCTGGCGATGTTAGCAGCGAACGTTTGTCAAATAAGATTTTTTTTAGGTAAGGTAAAGCAAGATTTGTGCTAGGAGTAATAATCAGGAATGTTATGCTTAATTAGTGTTCATCGGGGGTAAACCCCGCAGCGACTACATGTCACTTGCGCTACAATTGGATGATTCATCGCCTGAAGCGCAAAAGCAGACCGTTATAGTCATTAGGCCCAATATAGTCTCCAGATGTGTAGAGCAATAGCCCAGCATGGACCAACAGCAGCCAATAGGCTTGTGGCCATGCATGTTTGAGCGTGTCATGAAATTGCAGGCCTTGATCCGCGTGAGAAACAAGCAAATAGAAGCATCAATCCAGCCACAAACCGGCCCACCGCGCACACGCCTTCACGGGCAACTGGAGGTTTTTCCTTTTTTATTTATTTTTCTTCTTCATTTTTTGTTTTTTGCCCCTTTCTTTTTTTTTGGCCGAGGCTTAAAGCTAGTTTCAGCATTAACGTTGTTTTTCTATTCCTTTAATTCTCTTTTTTATTTCTTTCTTCTAATTTTTATTTACCTTTTCTCCTCTAATTCTTTGTCTATATTCATTCATTTATTTTCTTTCCTCTTTCTTTCCTTCTTTGTTTTTTCTTTCTAAACATAATACAGATATTCTATGAACAGATTGTAATTATACTTTTATTAATTCTAATTTAGTAACTTTCTAATTTAGCTACTATTCTTTTCTTTATACTAATTTTTTTATTTTCTTTTCCTTGATTTTTGTTTTTCTATTTAACTAACTTGTTAACTATGTTTTAGAATTTATGTAAAGTGTGGATGTGTGTAAAGTTTTTTTAGAATTTAAATTCTTTATATATTAACTTGTTTAGCATATATATATATGCTCATAAGAATATTTTTACGATTTATATCTATTTGCTATTCATGTAAAATTATTTGTCTGCGTGCAACTAATTTGTTTGCAGTGCCAAATTATTTATTTGCTTTATAGACGGAATTGTTCGGCCATGTTGACTCATGTGTTCGTGATATTTATTTTTATTATTTATTCTATAGAATTAAATGTTCATGATGTTTAATGCCTTGTTCGCTGTACATTATTATTTGTTCGTTATATTTAGTTTTTATCTGTAAAAATAATTATTTATTCGTGCTGTTAAAATATTTGTTCCCGAGATCCAAAATTAACTTTTTATACTATAAAATTATTTTTTAAGAAAATCATGCAAATATAGGCAAGTGTGGTCTTATTTTGAAGATCTTGTCATAAGAAAGATAATGGGGTGATCGGAATTTATTTTGGATGCATGGTATAAGATTTATAGACTTTTTAGTTTGAACTCTTCTTATACGTGGGTGATGTCATCGATTTGTTTGTATGCATTTGTTATTATATTTTTATTCTGACGAGAGTACTATTAGTGGTACTACTTCAGCCGATGTAAGCAAATTAATTAGAGAATCTTAGGCTTGGCTTATTATGCTGACCCGTGAGGCCCATTTAAGATGCGCAGATTCTTCGGGTGATGGTTCGCCGAACCATCCCCTCAAGCGATAGCTAATCGCGCCCGGTAATCCCAATCAGTTCGTGATCCTCGTCCCGGGTTGTCCTGCTGAACCACACGCAGCCCAGAGAAAGAAAGGCCCAGCCCAACCGCGGTGCTCGGCCCGGAACGGCCCGTTCTGGATCTGAATGGAAAACTACTTCGATCATCAGGACAATAATGCTCAGGGAACATTTTAGTAAGCAAACGGCAAGTGTACAGAAAATAAATAGTGATCAGCTTATAGGCTTTGGTGAAGCATTTGTTAGCGTTTAAACTTGTGTTCGTTTTGTTTCCTTTCTTTCACAGTTTTCTGTTAGAAGTGTGGGCTCACTGATCCGTTTTTGTTGGAGCTGAGCGCGTCCTGTATTCCGCCTGAGACGTGCACGTGCGCGTCGTGGCGAGGAGAGATCCGCGTCGCGCGGCATGACCCGGCGTGCGGGATGGCGAACGCGGAGCGCGGGTCATGGCGCGCGCATGCTGGGAAGGATTAGCCCTGCCGTTCATTGCTTTGTTAGAGTTAGTTGTTGCGGCACAAATCCACCAGAGTCCACTGCTTCCTGGCGTTCGCGTGAGTGCGTTCTTGAGAGCCGTCTGCTCCTCGCCGGAGAGATTCCGGCTAACAGCATTCAGAGGCTAGAAAGTAAAGAGATCACGCATAATGCACAGAATGCTATGGCAAGAATCAAGCTCGAATTTGTGGTACCGCAAGTACACTCGGATCAGGAGCACTGACTTTTCTAGAATCCTTCATCTGATGAAGAGCACTGTCTTTTCTGACAACGATCTAACAGGAGAAATTCCTGCTGAACTTGGAGGGTCTTGTGGAACTGAAGAAATCGCCTCAGTGGACATATTCCAGAGGCGATTGGCAGAATGGCCTTGGAGTCCCTTGATCTTGATCTCTCATGGAACCACCTCAACATGTCTTACAATAATATCTCTAGGAAGATTTCTCCGCTTCTCAGCTTCAAACCCTTGGTGATGAAGATCCATACATGTATGCAGGCAACAGCTAACTCTGCAGCCCTCTTGTCGCATGTATTTTCAGTACTTGGATTCGCAGCTGTTGTGGCTACTTATATTCAGCAAGGCAGTGAGCAAGTGATACTTCCTATCCATCGACTCCATACGTGATTAGTTTTGTGACTGGATGGTCGTACTGAAGATAAAGGTGAGCAGGAAACTGGTAGAGAGCAATCGCAATTCAGTCAAACTGAACTTGCTATTCTGGACCGAACAACACGGATGGTTGCTTCCCATCTTCAGAGCCTACGCACAATCGATGGATAAGTGGGAATGTGCATTAAATAATCTAGATGGAAGCTGAGAGTGCAGAGTTCCCATGTACAAGGCTCTTTTTTTTTATCTTGTGCTTTTTTACTTCTCTCTCTGTTTGTCTTGATATTGATCCTGTGTTTAAAGAATTTCTGAATTAGGTGGTGTGCTTATAGTTTTTTTTGAAAGACATGAGATATTGTGTTCTGATTAGATGGCACATGTTGTGAACTGAGAATTCTAACTAGAAATTCTGAAAATCTTCAGACTTCAGTGCTTCAAAGCGTGAGCCGTTGGTAGTACGGCGCGGTTCATCCTCTGAGTGTTCCAGCTTCAGCAACAGCCTGACCATGATGAGGATGAGGATGAAGAGCAAGAACAAAACAAAACATGCCAACTTTAGTTGCTGTCCGAGTGAAAGTATATGATACAGATCGAAGCAGGAAACCAGACACCGGGGATAACTTCTCACCTAGTAGTGCGTCAGTGTCTGATATAGTAGAGTTGTAAAGCTTGGTTGTCGGCGTTTCTTTTCGCCTGTTTTTTGTGCTTTGCTGTGAACTGGGTCTCCCCCAGAGCGGTACCGTACTCGATGTGCTTTCAAGAAAAGCTGAGTTGATCTCCTTTCAAACAAAAAAAAGGAAACCAAACACCGGGGATCGGTACGAGCGGCGACGGCCAATGCCTGTGACACGGCGGTGGTCTGGCTGCGGTGGTAGCGGCGATTGTTCGGAGCTCGGACTGTGGTGGTTCATGGAATGGAATGGACATCCACGGGGATGTGCTATTTGATCCATGTGGCGTCCTCGCCGATGACGAAGCCGACGGGTATGGCGACGCGACGGCGGCTGCCGGCTGCGGTCCTCACGCGACGATGCCGGCGCTCGTCCGGCGAGGGTGTGCCCGAGCACAGAGGAGAGGAGAATTGCAGGCGTCACCCACGAGGGCTTCCCTCAGCAGCCGTGAGCCCGTCCGCGGCGGCCGGCGTCCGAGAAGAGCGGCCCATGAACTTGGGGGATAATCTGCGAAAATTGAGATCCATACAGGGACTTATTTGGAAAATATCGCATCGCGATTAGTAATAGCGATCCGAATCAGAGGTGTTTTTTAAAATATTGGATCGCGATTACTCGTCACGATCCGAATCAGAGGTCTATTTGTAAAATACTTGATCGGGATTAGTAATCGCGATCCGAATCAGGGGTGTATTTGTAAAATATCGCACCGCGAGCGAACCAAATTAGGGGCTATTTTGCAAGACGTTTTTTTATTGCTTTTGCATCAGACCCTCCTCCGAGCGACACGGCGGCGGCGGGTTCCGTCCGGCGAGCCCCGCCCCCACCCGAGGAGGCCACGGGATCCCCTTCGTCTCCTGGTTCCGCCAGGTTGCCGCCGCAGCTTCACCAAGGAGGCCCTACGGGCTACGGCCGCAGCATTCCTCAGGGTCTCAGGCAAGGGTTCGCCTGTTCGGCGGCGGACCACCCCCTACGCTCCGCGAAGGTCGGGGCCGGCGGCCGCGCTCACAGGCGCCGCATTTCTTGCGGAGGAATGCGCGTGGGGCGGCGAAGGTGGACTTGGGTGCGCCGCACCGTTGCCTACTATTGTTTCAGGTCCACCCGCTCTGAACTTCTGGCTCCCACAAATTAGAGCGCGCATGCTCCCGTCGTTCATGTAGTGTGCATCATTCCCTTTGTTGATTTGGCGGGACTGTGATGGTAACCTCCTGGTAAATTAGATTGAAGTTTGCAGACGAGTTCAGGATCAGAACATAGACTGCAGACAAAGGGCCTTTGTTCATCCATCTTTCTGAATTAACATTGGCATTATGAAACGCACCCATAAAGAACTATGCATGGTGTTATCAACCTGAGCCGAGGGTCCGAGACTTCGACAATATTTCAATATCTAATCAAGGAATCATCAGTGCACTGCTGTTGTCAGTTGATTATTGTTGACTTTATACCCTATGATCTGGATGTGATATTTTTCCCTCCCTGAGAAATGACTATAGATTACAATAATTGCGAAGCAAACGTCATATGGGTGCTGGTGTATACATATTTGAAAATTAATTAACATATTAACTCAACTGGATGTACCAAGTCTAATTCAGTTACATTTATCCGTACCAGCTATTCCAGAAGTCCTATTCAAAAGGAAATTTGTGCTCTAGTGATATGTTTTTGAGAAAATAAACAGAAGAATTGTGTTTCTCATGTAAGTGCTTATTCTTTTCAGTCTTCACAGCTTGCTATATAGGATGTTTAGACAATATCTTGCAATAGTCTGGTGTTTCGCCTGAACTTAAATTTTGTGGTATTTTTTATTCGTTTGATCATAGAGATGTGTCTCTCTCGAGCCTAAATAATTTATCTCACTTGATGTATTCAGATTTGTGAATGCAACATTACCGGATTAATCTTGTGGGGGCTGGCTCTGCAAGCCGCATGGCCATGAGTTGTGGCATCTTCATTGCATGCATACAATCCAGGAGGCGTTGTTGGAGCCAGTTGCAAGTATTTGTATCCTACCTACTCCATATCTACCTCTACATTTCACACCAAAGCAGTGCATTTTTTTTCTTAATTTCTCTGGTGATGCATTGATTTTGGGAAGGATGAAATAGGCAGCTATAGTAAGATTATTAAAAATTACCCACTTTGAGTCTAACAAATCTGGATAGGTGTTTACTCTAACGAGCCAGAACAGCAGTTGCATATTCGCCCACTTTGAGTTAGGACTTAAGAGGAAGGATTGAACTTAGCTAGAGCAAGTTTTTCTCTTATTTTCTTCTCTGGAAATTAAAGGGGTGTTTGGTTTGGAGGAGCTTATTATAAGCCCATAAGCCTTTCACATAGAGAGGCTTATTATGAGACTAAAGTTGTGTTTGGTTGTAGCGGCTTATAAAAAGCTCCTGTAGTTGGTAATGACTTTTCTACCCCTCATTAATGCCCCTATAGGTGAGGGAGACAAGGGTAGTGGGAGGAAAGAGGGGATGTTTTGGTGGGGCCCACAGAAAATAAGCCCCATAAACATCCCTTGGAGGGGCTTATGGGGCTTATGGGCATAAGCCTCACCTATAAGTCTTCATGTTTGGATAAAAAGAGGGTAATTAGGAGTTTATTGGTGGGGCTTATATTAAGCCCCTCCAAACCAAACAGCCCCTAACCTTATTACTAAGCCATAACCTTTAAAGCCAATGATCTGTGAGAAACTTCAACCATGAAGATTTTCTAGTACAAACTATTTATTGTCATTGGTCTCTTCCAAAAAAGCATCTTATCTTGATTACACTGGGCCTCAATTTAAAATACATCCACAGATTAATGGTTCCCTACTCATTTGAATATGATCATATGATCTTGGAGAGAATCGTTTTCAGGGTTCCATACCTGCATGGATAGGAGATAGTCTGCAATCCCTTATAATCCTTAGATTACGATCAAATCAGTTCTCTGGAAATGTTCCTGCTGAACCGTCGCATCTCCAATGCCTTCGAGTGTTGGATCTTGCTAACAACAATCTTTTCAGGGTCCTTGCAGTATTGGAAACTTCACTGAAATGGCTTCACATCCGTCCAAAAACTGTACATCATTCATAACTTTTAGTAGTGGTGATTATATGAGTATCAATGCTAATCTATACATTACAACCAAAGGAGGAGAAAGACTGTATTCCAGGAACCTTTATCTGATGAAGAGCATTGACCTTTCTGGCAATGACTTCACAGAATTCTTGTTGACACTGGAGCTCTTGTGGAACTCATGAACCTGAATCTATCAAGAAATTGCCTTAGTGGACATATCCCAGAGACAGTGAGCCGTATGGGTTCATTGGAGTCCCTTGATCTCTCATGGGACCAGCTTTCTAGTGTGATTCCTCAGAGCATGGCATCATTGCATTGCTAAGCCACCTCAATATGTCTTGCAACAATTTTTCTTGGAAGATACCTCCAGGCTCTCAGCTTCAAACACTCGGTGATCAAGATCCGTACATATATGCAGGCAACAATCTCTGCAGCAATCTTGTTCCCGAGACCTGTTCTGAACAGAAGGGAAATCCAGTTGATCATGAAGAATAAACAGATGGCCGTGATGTCGTTTTGTATGCATTTTCAGGACACGTCTTTGGAATCGGGTTCACAGCTGTTTGGTGGCTACTTGTATTCATCAGAGCAGCAGGCACTTGGCACTTTCAGTTTGTCGACAATACATCTGAGAAAATATTTGGTTTGATTGTACTACTGAAGACGAAGGTGAGCAGGAAATTGTTGGAAAGAAACTACTGGCCACAAGTATACTGACGGTAGGTTCCCAAGTCCTAACAGACCAGCATATCTTTGTCAACAGTTTAAATCACATGATAATCCCATGATAAAATTCAGACTCTTTTTAACAACCTTGACAGCAAATTATTCCCTGGTTCCAGTGTCCTGTCATTTTATAATTTGACATAACACTCCATGGCAAATCAATTCATTGACAAATGACAATAAACCTGATTATTAAAAAAAAAGTAAGACGGTCTAGTTCATTCAGTTACAGGAAACAAAAGCAATGAGCAAACCAACCTCGAAAATTTCCTCAAAAAAAAAACTAACCTTAAGAAGAAACAAACCTCTGTTCTGCTATCTTGTGACCATCTTCTGCACTTCCTGCATGTATCTAAATTTAGCATGTGTAAACAGAGAGTTGCACTTCCTGCATGTATCCAAATTTAGCATGTGTAAACAGAGAGGTGAAGAGCTGACTCATCTGCCCATCACTGCCATGGCGACGTGGCGTCGTCTGCCTCACGAGCTCACACAATCAAGTGTCCGCCGCTTTCCTCCTCCTACGGCCGCCCATGTTTCTCGATGCTCCCTTGCAGCTGCTCCCTTCCACCTCCACCCATCCAAGAAAAGCAAGGCGAAAAAAAAATACCGAGGAAAATCGGAAAGGGCACAAGCACATTACACGGCGGCCGTCTCCTCGCCAAGGCGAGGCGCGCATTCCGTGTCTCCACGCCACCCAGCTCGGCCCGCCGCCGGACCGGCGTCTCCACCGGTGGCTCTGTCCGCCGCCGCCTCCCCTTGCCAGCGCGCGCACTGAGATGCCATTCCGGCTCCTAAAGGCTCCCCCGGAACGACGACGACGGCAGAGCTGAGCGCGCGGCGGCCCTGCGATGCCGCGCGTTCTCATGGCGTCGGCCGAGCGTCTGGCCTCATCCCCGGCGGGAGGGCCGCCGGCACCGGATGCGCCGCCGCCGCAGTCGTCGGCGCCACCCCCGCCGGAGGCTACCTCGTCGTCTCCTCCGCCGCCGACACCGTCGCCGCCTCAGCACCCGCCGCCGCCGCCGCCGCCGCCGCCGGAGAAGCGGTCCCCACCGCCTCCGGCACCTTCAGGCAGCAACAGCCCGAAGTCGCCGTTCGAGCAATCTTTGATAAAGACGCCTTCGAGTCCGCCGGAGAAGTCGTCGTCGACGGCGTCCCCGCCTCCCCCTGCTTCGCCTCCGCCCTCGCCGCCGCCGACGAGCCAGTCCCCTCCTCCCCCTTCCCCGTCGTCGCCGCCCCCGTCACCACCTCCACGTTCGCCGCCGCCGCCGCCCGAGTCATCAATGCCACCGTCGTCGCGCCAGTCGCCTCCGGAATCGAGCACGCCACCTCCACCCACATCCTCAGGGACAGCCGCGACCCCTCCACCTCCCCAAACTGCCACATCAGGCTCCGGGTCAAAAACACCGGCCACACCGCGCGAGGCGCCGTCGACGCCGGGAACGCCTCCAGACACCGACGCCCAGCCACGTCCGTCCCAGGGGACACCTTCCTCAGCGACGCAAATACTGCCTCCTCCAATGGCCCTGACGGTGATCATGCCAGGCTCCGGCACACCTGCGGGCGTGTGGACGGGCCCGCCTGGCTCCGCCGCGACCCCTCTGCCACTGGGTCCCCCTGCCGGAAGCTCCGGCAGCAGCTTGAAGACCGAGGAGCTCATCGGGATCTCCGTGGGCGGGCTCATCCTGACACTGGCCTCGTTGTTCATCTTCCTGTGCTTCAGCAACAGGCGGGGGAGGAAGCGGCACAACGCCGTCGTGCCGGAACGTGAGTGCCCGCCGGCCGACATTGATCACCTGCCCGTCTTGTCGTTTGCATCGCAGCTGCAGCGTTAATGCGCGCTTGCTTGGCTTGCCATCTGCAGACGTGGTCTCGACGGACGCGAACGGCACGGCGGCGGCGGCGTCGCCGGCGAGCGGGGCGAGCTCGTACGACCTGTCGGGCTCCAAGTCGTGGTTCACGTACGACGAGCTGACGGGCATCACGGGCGGGTTCGCGGCGGCGAACGTGATCGGCGAGGGCGGGTTCGGGAAGGTGTACATGGGCGCGCTGGGCGACGGGCGGCGCGTGGCGGTGAAGCAGCTCAAGGTGGGCGGCGGGCAGGGGGACAAGGAGTTCCGCGCCGAGGTGGACATCATCAGCCGCATCCACCACCGCCACCTCGTCACGCTCGCCGGCTGCTGCGTCACCGAGAACCACCGCCTCCTCGTCTACGAGTTCGTGCCCAACAAGACGCTCGAGCACCACCTGCACGGTCAGCTGCTGCTGCTGCTTGATCAAATAGAGCTCGATCGGTTTCCTGCATCCATGGCGGCGGCTCCTCTTGGCTGATGTGAACGTTTGGTGTGATCTGCAGGAAAAGGACTACCCGTGATGGACTGGCATAAGCGGATGAAGATTGCGATCGGAGCGGCGCGTGGGCTGACGTACCTGCACGAAGACTGTAAGTAACGGCAGTTCATCCTGCGATGCTCATGGGAGCTTATTAATTTGTCGCTCAATTCCTCCACGACTAAGAACTGCTTGCAGGTCATCCTAGGATCATACACAGGGACATCAAGTCGGCCAACATCCTTCTCGACGACGCCTTCGAGGCCAAGGTTCATTTGCACAACAATATTCCATTCCATCTCTTCCATAACTCGAAATGCAGCTTACTGGTTGCGATCTGACGATCGGTTTGGCGAACAGGTTGCTGATTTCGGCCTTGCCAAGCTCACCAACGATTCCTTGACGCACATCTCGACGCGCGTGATGGGCACATTCGGGTGAGCTGCCCCGTTTGCATGCCTTCTGAATTTTGCAGAAACCGTCGCCACATCCATCTCTGAAAGTTTGACTGAACATCATGGGATCGTGCAGGTACATGGCGCCGGAGTACGCGTCGAGCGGGAAGCTGACGGACAGATCCGACGTGTTTTCGTTCGGGGTGGTGCTCCTGGAGCTCATCACCGGGCGGAAGCCCGTGGACGCGTCCCAGCCCCTGGGAGAAGAGAGCCTCGTTGAATGGGTGGGTACCTAAACCTGAACCTGAACCTGAACCTCCAGTGCTCCTGGCTTGCTCAATCCGCCTGCCTGCAGGCCCGGACCCTCCTCGTGGACGCCCTGGACACGGGCGACTTCCGGGAGATCGCCGACCCCGCGCTGGAGGGCAGGTTCCCCAAGGCCGAGATGCGGCGGATGGTGGAGGCCGCCGCCGCGTGCGTGCGCCACTCCGCCGCCAAGCGGCCGAGGATGGTGCAGGTAAGCTGGCTGGTGGCGGGCGCGGCGCCGCGCTATTGCTATCTAGCACCATTAATCCATGGACGGTTGCTGATCTATCGTCGTCGTCTCGTGGATGGTCGGAACGAAGGTGTGGCGGTCGCTGGACGTGGACGAGGGCTCGTCGGACCTGACCAACGGCGTGAAGCTCGGGCAGAGCACGGCGTACGATTCCCGGCAGTACTCGGCGGACATCGAGCTGTTCCGGCGCATGGCGTTCGCCGGCCACGGCGACGGCGACGACGACGAGGACGGCCTCTCCACCGCCGAGTTCGAGGACGGCCGCCGCGGAGCGGGTTCCACGGCGCGCAAGTGAGCAAGCGGACACCCCACATGCGCGGAGAACAGTAGAACACCCGCACGAGCGCGCGGCGTACGCCATGGAGCTCGATGGGGCGCAGGAGCAGGGGACCAAGCCGTGACCGGGCGCGCGCGGGCACCGAGGGCGCGGAGGGTTGTCGCAGGAGAGGAGGCGGCAGGCGCGGCTTCCTTGAGCCTAGCATTGTGTGTTGGTGTGCATGCGTTGCTACTCCTGCTGGTACCTTTTTGTGTGCGCGCGCGTGTGCAGTAAATCAGCAGGAAAAAGAGGCCCAGTTCAGATCAGCATCCGTCGCGTAAAGCATGTCATTTCTGAGCTGTGATCGCGGTTTGTGAGATGTGTGTGATCGCGTCGTGCTTGGAACGAACGATGGCTGCTCCTATAGATGGCCAAACGGGAGGAAGAGACCAGCCCCCGCGTCGTCTCCTCTCGGAGGCAACTCGGGCGGCGCCTACCCGCTGCCTCCCCACCCCTCTCCCGACTTCCTCTATACCTCCTCGCCGCCGGAGCAGGGCGTCGGAAGCCATGCACGTGCTGGGAAGGCGGCATCAAGGCTTCTCTCGTGTGATCCAGGTGTTCCTGTTGGATGATTCACCGGCACTGCGCTCGGTACGTAGGCGGTGGCGGTGGTCCGGGGCAGCGGATCTGGCGTCCTGGGGATCAGATCCGGTGCCTCTACGGCCGGATCTATGCGGAGCGGCGGCGGCGGCTTCCCGACGTCCCTAGCTGTTGATGAACCTCGGAGAAATTACACGTGATGCTTTCCAGGAAATCCATCGGCAGGCACATTGGCAAGGCGCACGGGTCATGTAGCATGGCCTCCAATTCACCGAAACCATCTGATCTCGGCGAGAGATCAACGCCAGTGCTAGTCCTAGCGATCATCTTCTTCCGTCGGAACGCTCTGGAGGTGCCCATCTCCTAGCCTACCGGCAGTGCAACGCTTCCGACGACGACGATCGCGACGATGAGGAAGAATATTAATGAAACCCTGCCGGATCACCGGAAGATTCAGCCACCAGAAACCCTCAATAGACCCGGTTGGGGAACCATAATAGTCCAAGTTGTAGCAACCGGGACTAAAAACCCTTTAGTTCCGGTGAGTGGCTACAACCGGACCTAAACATTGAAAAAAATTAAAAAAAGCTCTACGCTCCGCTCTAACTCTGCTTGCGGCTGGCCAACGCTCCGCCGCTCCACCCGGCTGCGCCGCCACTCACCGCGGCCCTGCGCTGCCGCACGCTGCGGCCTCCACCGCGCACCGCGGCCCCGTGCCGCCCGTGGCCAGGCCCCTCCATGCTCCGCCGCTCTTGCTGGCTTCACCAGCCGCTAAGGAAGTAAAGAGAGGAAGAGGAAGAGGAGAGGGAAGAGGATAAGGGAGAGAGGAGAGGAGAGGAGGGATCCATGGATGAGGGAGATAAGTAGATGGGACGTGTGTACGGAAAAAGAAAAAAATGCTGCTCAGTTTTTAGTCCTAGTTGGAGGCTCCAATCACGAATAATTGGTGGATCTAACTGAGATAAAAGGTTCTTCCCTGCTTCTCTATGACCCCCCAACATTTGGATCCGGGACTAATGTATTTATTAATCCTGGGTCCAACTCTAATCGGGATAAATGAGAACAACGAAAGATCATTTATGTAGTAGTGAGCAGCTAGCTAGCTCTTGTTCAGAACAACAAGTTAGCGAGCAATATCCGGGAAAGAAGAAGTAGAACACGCTCTGTTGACCGGGTTGCTTGCTATCAGAGAGCAAAAGCATGCATCCTCTTGCAAGTCGAGAAGAAAACCCTTTCTCAGCATCATCTGTAGATATGGGAAGAAAAGCTGAAGATTTTGTTTGGTTTCTCGAGACTAAACTTTAATTCCGTCACATCGAATGTTTAATACAAATTAGAAGTATTAAATATAAGATAATTATAAAACTTATTGCATAAATGGAGGCTAATTCGCGAGACGAATTCACTAAACCTAATTAATCCATGATTTGATAATATTGTGGTCCGTAAACATGTGCTAACCATTGATTAATTAGGTTTAATATATTCATCTCGTAAATTAGTCTTTATTTATACAATTAATTTTATAATTAACTTATATTTAATATTTCTAATTAGTATCTAAATATCCGATTTGATCCTAACTAAAAATTAATCCCAGAATCCGATCAGTTCCGAACAGCTGCATGGACAGATTAGGCGTGCCTGCGCTGTGTCAGATGCCACGCGAGATCCGGGACACACGACGTACAGATGCTTCGACTCGAGGGAGACGAGTTCTGACCGAGCCTACGGATCGATCGGACACATATTTGATCAGTCCACCGTTGACTGACTTCAATACCTAACGACGTGGCAGCGACCGGCCCCGCCGTCCGCGTAATAAATAAAGTAAAGAGGGAAACAGTCGCAGCACAAGCCGAGTCGCTGCTTGCGACGGGGAGACCATTTTTGCAAATAATCTATTAGGGTACTTATTTTTTCTTAGAATAGAAAAGATGAGAAATATATATAAAAAAAATACAGATCGCTCTGGGTAACGTGTGGGTCAGTTTCTGTGCTTGTGGATTTCGGGCCAGGCCCATAACCTGTGCGGCCGTGGCATTGGCAATGCCCATGATACGCAAGCGGCCCACGATCCCGCTCCGCAACGCCGTCGCAACTCGCAGCGCCGGTGAGCCATGGCGAGTGTCACTATCCTGAATGCCTCAGAAGTCAAAAGTGTGGCCGTTCTACAATTCTTCAGAATATAATTATTTTGGTATGTGTATTCTTCAGAATATAATTTATTTTGGCATGTATATTCATAGGCTTCCAAATGATGCTACCCTTCTTTTGCCACAAGCATCTGCATCAAAGCCAACACCTTGCAGTAATTAACAGCAATAGGAGAAAAGAGGGTTAGCCTAATAAGACCATGAGGAATCAACCTGGAAGCTGGC
This sequence comes from Panicum hallii, assembly GCF_002211085.1. Taxonomy (NCBI): domain Eukaryota; kingdom Viridiplantae; phylum Streptophyta; class Magnoliopsida; order Poales; family Poaceae; genus Panicum; species Panicum hallii. The sequence continues at coordinate 2,020,105 of NC_038049.1, read as the reverse complement.
ATAGAGAAACCTTCTAGGTTTCCTAACCACCAGCGCCCTGGAAGAATCATGGGCGTCGGCTGGAGATAGAAAGGTCGTCTGGTTTTGGAATCTTGGCGTTGGCGGCAAACAATGGGCGCACAGTATTCACTGTTACCGAAGATGCCATGCAACTGACTTTAGCCAATCATCTCAAACTTTTAACAGAAATCACTTGTTATGTTTTCCTTTTGATATTTAAAAATGGTATGATTAGATTGGTATGTGCTACAGATATATCCGTAACAACAGCCAGTGGTGAATAGGGCATCATTTTCAGGCCAGACAAGCAGAGGCAGATAAATCCGTCACCAGAAATGTTTGTGAGCCCTATTCACGAAGCAAATTAAAACGATATCTTAGCTAGAATTCTCTGCATTGAGTATGATACAGTTCCCCTGTGCTGCTTCTGTTACAGTCATCGTCTACACAGATGAATGGAATGTAAAAAGATGTTCGTATTTATTTGAGAAGTATCTTAGAATCTGCTGCGTTTCAAATAGTGAATTTTATACAGAGGTATCTAAATGGAAGAAAAAAATTGTGGCGGCAGCATCGGCGACGGAAAGTTTAGCTACTTAACCGAATTTAAGGCATCAAGATTATGGTACCACGATAAGGTGACAGCCCAGTGCTTGAGTGCTTCCTAAGGTTGATTCCTTTTGCGGTGCACCGGGACCATCGAATAAACCTCACGAACACGATCGCGGAAGCTAAAAGAAAATTCATAACGGCACTGAATCACAAAGGCCGGCTTCTCTCTTCTGTGTTTTGTCTCTCCCTTCCTGATTCATCCTCTACACAAATTGTCCTCCAGCGTTGGCACCATCATCTAACACATGACACCGGCCCTTCTCATCCAACACCACAATCTACCATCACCGCGAAAACAGGGAAACAAACAATTTTGTTTATATAAAAGCATCTTATAGTTTTCAGCATTAATTATTGAGGACTTTTATGGCGCACAATACGATCATATACTACTGTCTGAAAAGAACTCGTATGTAAACATCCAACGATCGAGATTTTTCTATACCACTGAAATATTGATTAGTAGTACGAGCTAGTATATCTAGGTAGTAGGGTAATATGGAAAAAATATTACACTACAAGGTTTCACCCCTGTTGCAACCGTCTAAAAGTGTTGCAATATGCCGAAAATGGTTGCAATAGAAAAATTGTAAAAAAATATAAAAATTATCCTTAATTTATATTAAGTTATAAATTAAGTTACTAATGATAATCTTACCCTTCTTTGGATCTTTTCTATACTACATATTACCAAGTGGTAGTATTGCACACCGTATAGTATTGCGCGCCGTAAAAGAGATCTTATTATTATTTCTAGTAGAAACGAATGTTACGTGACCAGGCCTGACAAGAGGAACCAATTAGTGCTAGAATTTTAGTGAGCTTAGCCTATTAACAAATTTAGAAATTCTAATAAATCTCAAAGAACCATATATGCAAGAGAAAATGGTACAAATTTAGTTCTACATTTCTAGTGGAGGAGTGGGATGACCAATACAAATATGGAGGTTGTCTCCACTCCTTCAAGCTATGTGATGAAGGAGATAAGATAAAATCCAGAACAGTTGACACTGCCAGAGATGTCAATTTTAACTACTTACCTGATGGGCCGGCTGCAATCAAAGGTGACAGTTCTTCATCAGTTTGATTCCTTTTCAGTGCACCTAGACCATCTAGTTAAGCTTCAGGAACACGATCAGGGGAAGCTAAAGAAAATTCAGAACGGCGGTGAATCGCATGGGCTGGATTCTCTCTGCAGCACGCTGCACGAGTGCATGCAAAAATATTCGAGAATCTGTGGGTCGTTGTCTTATCAGATATCCAATGCTGTGGGCGCCCGTTGGTTTCTCGATAAGAAAAAATCCTTTCGTCGGTTTGTTCACTTGTTCAGTACGTACGGGTCAGACAAACCAAATGCACACTCCAGATACTTCCTTCTTGTAAATAAATAAATGAGACAGTGGGAAAATAAAATTTGCCAAGACAAAATGACTTCCCAGACGTTTGCAGCAGCAGCAGCAGCAGCAGTAATACTCCATCCAACCAAAAGAGTTAAAACAAAAGCAGTAAAACCCAGTAATTTGTACGGCCAAACATTCTAATATATACGAAGATGATACGTCTGATATCATTAAAAAAATCATCATATTGCATTTTATAACCTAATTTATGATGCCAAAATTGCGTGTGAATTGACATTTCTTTTTAGTTCAAATCACAAAAAAATCACATCCTACGTGACAAGATGTGGGACTAAGCTGAACCCCATTCACCTAGAAAACCACGTCAGGTGATGCCACAGGCCTGTTATGTTCTTTTTGGGTATTTGCAAGGTGAAACAGGTATGGAATAGCCCAAGGACGCTCACTAGAAAATTGAAAAAAAAGATCTTTTTTACCTGTCACGTCATCGTGTCAATTTCTGGCCACGAATGTGGAGCCACGCGTTCGGTGAGTACTTGCTCCTCGATCACCGCAAGAATGTTCGCGTGTGTTTGGTTGGCGGAACCAGAAGGAGCGGAGCGGAGCGGTTCCATTTTACCACGCGTTTGGTTGGAGGACGGTGGAGCGGAGCGGAGCGGAAGCGCTCCCGCGTAGGAATATTCGGTGTAGATTCGGAACGAGCTCGCTCCGTGAAAACGAGCGGACGCGAGCGCTCGCCTCCCACGCGCGCTGCCCGTCACCGCCCGCTCGTCTCCCCTCCGCACGCAGGTGAGCGGCCGGCTCCCACGCCGCCCCTGGAGCCCCCCCGCCCGACCCCCTCCCCCCGGCGGCGCCGCCGCCTCCACCCCCGCCCCCCCCCCCCCCCCGCGCCGCCCCTGGAGCCCCCCCCCCCGTCGCGCGCCCGGGCGGATCTGCCGCCCGGCCTGGAGCCGCCGCTGGAGGCCCCCCCCCCCCCGGCGCCGCTCCCCCGCCCCCGGCCGGCGACCGGCGAGCGCGCGCCCGCCCCTCACCCCCGCGCCGGCGCCCCCCCGGCGGATCTGCCGCCCACACCAACCCCCCCCCCCCCACCGCGCGGATCTGCCTCCTGCGCCCCCAACCCGCGACGTCCTGGAGCCCGGCCCCCGCGCGGCGGCTGGCGGCGGCCTGCCCCCCCCCCCCCCCGCGGCGGATCTGCCTCCTGCGCCGCCCCCCCCCCCCGGCACCGCCGTTGCCCCCCTCGGCGGCCTGGAGCGCCCCCCCCCCCCCCCCCCGGCGGCGGCTTGCCCCCCCCCCCTCCCCGTGTCCGCGCCCGGCCTGCGCCCCTCTCCCCCCCGCCGGCCGCTCCGTGCGGCGGCCTGGAGACCCCCCCCCCCAACCCCCGGCGGCGGCCTAGAGCGCCGCCCCCCCCCCCCCCCCCCCCGGGGCGCCGCCCCTGGCAAGCCCTGTTTTTGATCTGCTTGTTGATTTTGATCTGTCAGTGATCTTTATCTTTGATTTTGGCAGTAATAAAACATTCAGAATTTCAAGAGAAAGAAAGATTGATGGACCACTAATTGTAATTTTTCGATCAATTAGAAAAAAATATAATTGCAATTTTCAGGTTCAGCACTTCATATCTGAGCAGCATCTGCTTAACAAGCAAATCGAAATTAGATATACTGCAACTTACAAGCTCAATCAGTAGCATCATGTGATCCAGATTGCACTAAATGATAGCTAACAATTCTACTATGCGCCAAACTTCTACGGACAAATGGACGAAACACGCAATTGGTTTAATGAACAGACCAATGCTAAATAGATTCATACAAATGAAAGCATTATTAAACATCCACAAAAGCAAATGCCACATAGCCTTTTAACAGAAGTACAAGTAAGAATTCTTTCTCAGAAAAGTGCATGTCATCAGGTACAAAAATGAACAATAACACGATAGTATTCAGAAGGATAGGGTACCAGTTCATGATCCTAACTAAACAACGAATTTACTATATTGCATATTGCATATTATGTCATGTTGAAACTCAGTTAATTATATTGCATATTATGTCATGTTGAAACTCATTTAATTATATTGCATATTATGTCACGTTGAAACTCAGTTTATATTGCATATTATGTCATGGTGGTAACCTCACCCCAATAAAGGAGGAGGTAACCTCACTCACCTGGCTCTCCAACCAAACATAGAATGGAACGGTTCTACTCTAACGCACTCTCCAACCAAACAAAAAATGGAACGGCTCCGTTCACCTTACCAAACGTAGAATGGAACGGCTCCATCCTCAGAAATTGGAATGGAACCGTTCCATTCAACTTGGCTCCCCAACCAAACGGACCCTTCTTTCAAGATGTTTTGTTGTGACCAGTTAGCAAGCTTGGCTGATGGATGATGCCGCTCTATCTAGCATGCCGGGTCTTGTTTTACGCGTTTTGTTTTGTTTATATTTGTGATGAGTGAGCATATATCATTGCATAATAACATAAGCTCGTTTATATTCTAATATAACAATGTCAGTAGTTACCAATCGAATCGAGTACTATATAGGTCAAAATAATGGAGTATTTCTATAGGTCAAAATAATGGAGTTTTTTTGGTTGTGCTTACGAACTATGAGCATAGGCTGACAGGGCTAGTAAAACTGAATAATGTACTTTTAACTTTTCTTTGCGGAATTGTACTTTTAAATTTAGTGCGACTTCGGTGCAAGAGTACCTTCAACAGAAGTAAAAAAACTTCGCCAATATCAGTACAAAAGTTATATACCCCGAATGGAAATTTGTTGGCATGCAGACATTTTAAGGATTTGATGGATATCCCATTCTTATGGCTACTTTCTACATAAATTTAGCAAATCTTGAAAAATATATATTACGAAGCAGGACAACTTTTTTTTTCAAAAAGAAAGCTCTTTCGACCTTGTCTTGAGACACGGTGTGGTCGCATGTAGGGTTTATTGGATTGTTATTAATTATCTAAGGTTGTCACGACTAATCTTGGTCTATCACGGTTTTAATCACTGGTTGGTTGCCGTGACCTAAAGTTTAGATGTGGCAAATTTAGTCGACAACCCAATAAACCCTCTCTTTCTTCTCAATGAGATACACAGTCAGCCACGTCCTCAGCTATATCTCATACATAGTATATGCCTCGACTGTTTGCCAACACAAAAATCTTCCAAGTTTTCTTAAAGAAGTTTCTCTACTTTTATCAAAAGTATATGAAAAAGAAAAAAAATCTTTCAAGCGTCTCTGTCACGATGTCTCCTGAACCTATTATGTTTCCATTTCCAGTTCCGCTGCACGTCCATCAACAACAACATAATAAATCGGCACTTCATACTCATCCGATTTGCTCGATTAACTGTTCAAGAAATCATTAGCCGCTAATTAAATAGGCTAACTTGTTACTAGATGGAAACACATGACCAGACGTCCTCACCGAGTCCGGCGGCGCTGCTCAACTCAAACCATCCTGAAAAAAAGAAGAAACTGATTCCCGCCGGGTCGATCCTTTGTCGTTATCGTGGGCACGTAGCTCTAAAGTCCAAACAGTGACTCATTCGATTCCAGCCACCTGTCTAAATTTCTTCCTCCTGCGTACGTGCCAAAAAAAATGACGTTGTGCTGCACCTCGAGTCACTGAGGCGATAAAAAGGTTTTTTTTTTCCTTTGATGGTCTTGGCATACGCATGGTTACGTGTGGCCAACGGGATCGGGATGCACAAAACGTCCGGCTAGTGCACGTCGTTTTTTTGCCACAGCAGCCAATACACGGGGAAAGGGCTGTCAGTGGTTGGCAGGCGTCAGTCCTTGTCGACGAAACAGTGCCTCATTAATTAGGCGTCGGCTCCGTTCTTCACTTCCAGTAGAATCTTATAATTTTAAAAATATTAAATAAAATCTGTTTATCAAATTTTTCGTAGATGATACTAATTCGCGAGATAAATTTAATAAACCTAATTAATTCATAATTTACAACAATAATATTACAATAAACATCCGCTAATTATAAATTAGTATACTCAGATTCGTCTCGCGAATTAGTGCAGTAATTTTGCAGTTAGTTTTGTAATTAAGATTTATTTAATACTCCTAAATGATAAGAGTCTATTTCATATAACTTTAGCTCTCCGGAACCAAACATCCCCTAAACCGATACAAATCTGTGGATCAACGTGTGTGGCGTGGGATCGCCGACACCGGTTTATATTTTCCACAGGAGCGAGAGGGATTAGCTGCTTTTATCTTTTTAAGAGCAAAACGTATGGGATTATTAACAGTCTTCATCGTCAGGGGTTTAGCACAGCACGGCATTGCCACCGGAACATCCATGCTTACATGCGTGTCGGTGTTCTTCTAGACCGTCTGAACTCTTTCTGTAAAGCTCAGCTGCACCAACTTCCCGTGTCAGATGACGTGCACGCACACGAGCATGCTCGACGAGCGAGGAGGGGGTCAGATGGATGGTGAGGCACGGTTGGTGCTTCCGGTAGAGGAACGTGCCCTGCCACGTCGGCGCACACAAGGTGTTCGAACCGGGGTGCAGAAAGGGCAGCCGGACAACAGAAAGCTGGTAGACGCTGGCCGCCAAGGAACGCACAGGATGCCAGGTGGGGTCCACGTCAACGTCGTTAGCCGGAGCCCCGAGCCGGCGTGCGGGCCTGCCGCTCGGGTCCGCGGGCTATAAAAACCGCCTCGCCTTCCCCTCCGCCTCCCCATCCTTTCGCGGAACCATCCAATCCAAGGAGTGTGGAAGCAGGAAGAAGCTTATGCTACCTAGCCTGCTGATTGATTAGCAGGGCAGAGTGGTCTTTAGTAGGATTCGTAGAGAGTTTCTTTTTTGGGGGGAGGGTGATTAGGGGTGTGTGGTTGAAGATGCTGGCGGTGTTCAGCGGCGAGGTGGTGGAGGTGCCGGCGGAGCTGGTGGCGGCGGGCAGCCGGACGCCGTCGCCCAAGACGAGGGCGTCGGAGCTGGTGACCCGCTTCCTGGGGAGCTCGGAGCCGGCCGTGTCCATGCAGCTCGCCGACCTCGGGCACCTGGCCTACTCCCACACCAACCAGGCCCTCCTCCGCCCAAGGTACTACACGGCAGCCATCCTCAGATACTAACTCCGGCGATTGCCGTGGACATGGACGGAGTAGCGTCCCTTCTTCCTTCTACGAAAGCTTCCTCTCATCTTTTTTTTTTAAAAAAGGAAAGCTTCCTCTCTGCTCCGAAGTAGTGCCCGCCCCGAATTCGCAAGATCTTGAGAGGAGATTCATTTGTTCGAGACGCTTTGCGTAGGTCAGCCAGTCAGTTGCCCAGTTTTTCTCTTTAGGGTTTTTCAAGACTTCTTTTTGTTCTTTAGTTTGTCAAGTATGAGCTGCGATAGCGGTGACATGGTTTTGTTACTTACACAATTAGTCAGCTAAATCCGGTTTAATTTTATTTTTGCTACTTTTTTTTTAAAAATAGCGGATTTATGAAACAGAGTGTGTGAATCTACAGTATCATAGTACATGGGAACATTTTTTTTCCCTCCCTCCTCATCGGATCGGCTGACATCTTGCTTCTCTGAAACAAAGTCAGCAATGATAAATACAGCTTTCTGATCCATTCCTGTAGCTGTGGGACCAACCTACCACCCTACTTGGCTTATCGTTTTCTCAACTGATAATCGTGAGCCACAAAAATTAGCCAGGGGATGGCAGGGCAAACCAGTGAGATTTTCAGGCCACAAAGGCGACGATTTTTTGAACAATTGTCTGTTCCTTAATTTCTTTTTCAGAGAGTAGAAGAGTTTATTACTAGTATATGTTAGATTGATCTCCTAGTTGCAACTTGTAAAACGAGGTGCCTTTGCCATGGTGCTACGGCCATACGGCATCTAGATCTCTCATAGCCATGGCTCCACGCTACCTCGAGCTGGTTGCTACGGTCACCGGCGTCAAGAATGGTTTGGTGACGATCAGATGAGAAAGAAGAAACGGGAAGGAGTTGCATCTGGATGCATGTCTTTGACGTGGACATCCAAATATCAATTATACATTTATATTTATGAAAAGGAAGCCTTGTTTTCTAAAAAAAACAACAAGAAGAAGAAGGTGCAATTTGGACGTCCACATCATGCCACCTTCCACGGACAAGAGGTGTCTGTCAACTGACATGCCAACAAACGATGTAGCCTCATGTTCTCCGATAGGATAGGCGGCTACTGAGAGATCGATGACCCAATTTTCGTTTAAGGAAAGCGACAGGCCTGTGTAATCTACTGGTTAAACAATTCTTTTTTCTTTTGAAAAAAAAAGTAGGACTCATGAGACGTGGCAGTATGGAGCAAGTATGATTTGTCCCCATTATTTTACTTGTCCTGGAGATAAATGTTCGCATGGTTCAGTTCATAGTCATATATAGCAGAGGGCACAGGCCACTTGGTTGTTGGTACATGGTAGTGGCACTCTGATGATAAATTCCGGCTTTGCTGCCCACAGATCTGAAGGAAAAGGAAGAAGAAAAAGGTTTGTGCACCCCGAGATGGTCTGTCACGGCTATGATTTGTGGGGCCTGATTGCCCTGTGCCCTTATCCTGTCAGTACTAGGCTGATTCGCTGAAGAAGTAGCATCCAAGGAATTCCACCCCTTTACTCCATTCAGTTTGGCCTTTTCTTTCAGCGCTTACTTCACATCTTAGTTATTTCTCTTTAAGTATTATTCGTTTTCGTTTTGTAAAGAACAAGCTTAAGTGTTCTGATTCTCGACGTTTGGTGCACCTAATTAATCTGAACTCTGAAAGTCTGAACGATCATGTCCTTCAGTCACTCAAGATTATAGCTGAAACATTCAGACTTTCTATGGGCCTACTTTTCGTTCTTTTGGTTATAGCAGCAGTGTGGTACCATAAAGATGCTTAGAGGCATTCACCTTACAGCGGTTGTTAACCAACAAACAAGTGACAAAATAAAATTGTGTTGGTCAGGTCGTTCGCGGCGAAGGACGAGATCTTCTGCCTGTTCGAGGGCGTGCTGGACAACCTGGGGCGGCTGAGCCAGCAGTACGGGCTGTCCAAGGGAGCCAACGAGGTGGTCCTCGTCATCGAGGCCTACAAGACGCTGCGGGACCGGGCGCCATACCCGGCCAGCTTCATGCTCTCGCAGCTCATCGGCAGCTACGCCTTCGTGCTCTTCGACAAGTCCACCAGCTCCCTGCTCGTCGCATCTGTATGCCACTTACTCCTAGCTGCAGGCGGCAGCTCATCTGGAATCAATGGTGACTTTGGTTTAGGACAATACAATAGCTTATTTTCTTGTGCTGGGGGATTTGTTTCTTCTCTCAATCTCTCAGGATCCAGAGGGCAAGGTGCCGCTCTTCTGGGGGATCACTGCTGATGGCTGCGTCGCCTTCTCTGACGACATTGACATGCTCAAAGGATCCTGTGGCAAGTCACTTGCACCTTTCCCACAAGGTAATGCGAGCTCATCAAGCAATGCCAGATCATGCCCTGACTTCTAGCTAGTCAAAGAGTTTTGTTACTTTTTTTGGATAGAAAAAAAGAGAGAAGAATCTCTGAAAATGCTCCAATCGCTGCTGAATAAGGAGTGCATCCTAAAAGACTAAACTCTCTGCACAACATATTTAAAGAGTTTTCTTGATTAGTCATTTTTCACTAACCTCATGCTGGCTGCAGGTTGCTTCTACTCTAACGCTCTTGGAGGCTTGAAGTGCTACGAGAACCCCAAGAACAAGGTGACTGCTGTTCCCGCAAACGAAGAAGAAATCTGCGGCGCAACTTTCAAGGTAAAATACTTTCGTCAGAGCGGCAACTGAAGAACCTAAGAATTGTTTTCCGCCAAAAACAAGAATAACTAGGGAGTTCTGCAAAAACGGCAGAAATTTCACCCCAACTCTTGTAACATTTCTCTGACGCGGAGATGGGTTTCTGTGTCTGCAGGTGGAGGGTTCTACAGTCCTCACGTCGTTAGGAGGAAACCTTCGCGTCTGATGAGGCGAGGACGGGAGGGCCATGCATGCATGCAAAACCGTGTATATGGTGGCCGGTGTAACATAATGGCAAGGCGAGCAGCTGATCTATCCGTCTCATCTTCCATGAAAAAGAGGAGGCTAGAGAAGAAGTGCTGCCAGCGTGGGCAACAAGAACTTCGTCAGTGTTGTTGGTCGTGTGTGTTGTGTCTGCTGTGTGTACCCCTAGCTGTTCAACCTACAATCCTACATGGAAGAAGTTGAGAGTCGAGACCGGGTGCTAGTCGATCCAGTTGCATGCGTGGATGGAGGTCTGCGATCGATCTGCGTAGCAAATAATCAAAGCTTCACTTACTTTCTCCACTGTCGTCGGCACTCTGTGTGAATTGTGATGCAGCAGCTGCAGACATTTTATCAAGAAACGCAGCTGGGCCGAGATCTTTGTGCACCGGAACGGAATGTAGCTCATCAAAGGCCCAACATCCGGTCGTGCAATCCGACACGGCCCGGGCCACCCTCGTAGCTCATCTGGCCCGGCTGCCGCTCACGCGGCGGCTTGAGAGTCTGCGGGCCGTCTCCTGAGCCCATCAACAGTTTCCTCCCACTTGCTCGCGCACGCGCAGTTTCAGTGTTCCATTCAGCTTCTGAATTTGCAGCCACAGCTCCCGAGTCCTGCCGTGTCCTGAGCCGGTGAGCTCTCTGAATGACGTCTGCAGGATGAAACTCGGGAACACGAGAAGAAAGGATACCAGCTTGTCTTGTGTCAGCTCGGTTGTGGGCGTCGAGCGCATGGGAGGGCAGCCTTTGACAATTGACACCCACGCACGCCACGCGCACAGGTGGCACTATAGAGCCGTTCAGGGCTTGGGCCACCGCACCCTACTCCCTACCCGAGGCGGCAGCGGCACTGCATCAGGCAGGCAGACGCCATGTGACCCTTGTCCTCCCTAGCTCCCTGCACAAATCCCTAGTAGCTGCTGCTGGCCGCCGCTGCTCCAGCAGGCAGCCAGCAGCCGACCAAAAACTCCTCGCTTTCCGACGAGCCACGAGCAGCAAGCCAGGCGCCCGCCGGCAAGGTAAACGCGTTTCTACTCCGGCGTGGCAACTCCGTCTCCCAGACCAGACCGGGCAGGCTCCTTCCACATCGAGGCCGCGGTGCGTGACCGCCGCCCTACATCGTGAACTCGCCGTCGTGAGAAGACAAACGCAGCGAGCGAGCCAGCGGCACTGCATCTGCCAGAGCAGTACACTACAGGATTCCTTTTCTCTACTCTACTCCGTAGCAGCAAGCACACGTCAGCATCTTTGACCATGCATGCATGCCGCCACTTTCCGAGTAGGAGTAGGAGTAGGAGTACGGAGCGCTGGCAGGCTGGTGCCCAACCAGGGAAAGAGATTCCTCCGGCCCGCGGATCCGCCGGCACGGACGCGACGTATCCAGCCACTACCGTCGGAGCCATTGGATGGATACTCTCTCTCTCTCTCTCGCTCTCACACGCACACGCCTCCGGACTCGCCGGGCATCCACGCATGGCCCGACATGTTTGTAAGCAACCGTTCTATGCTACGTCAAATTCCCTGCATCAGTCTACTACGTTATCCCGTTGTGTAAACAATAAATAAAAAGAAAAGCGTTCGAGCGAAAATCTGGTGCTCGCAGCGAGGCAGCAGGAGTCATACCGTTACACACCTCTGCACGGAATGGATGCAAGTATTCAGAGAGGAGCAGAGGAGGAGCTAGCTCGTAGCGTGGCAGTAGAGTGTCAAGTTCCTCCTCTTCTTTTCTTTTTTGTCGCAAGAAGATTCTTTCTCAAGGCCCAGACACCCACACATAGTGCACGAGAAAGCGAGGCGGCATGGTGATGTGAGCACGCACTCTGCACTTGATCACCTATCCCGTATCATCTTGGCAGCACTCTGGGATGATGCTCTCGTCTCCAAAGCGCCTTCCAAGCAGTTCGCTATAAACCTAAAGAAAGAAAAGGAAAAAAAGACAAAGGGCTCTCTCCTCCGCACGTGATCCGGCTTTCGCTTGCACACTTTGCTCAACCGGACCCCTCCCACACCGGCACCGACGAAAGGCCCTGGCTGGCAGCTCGCTCGTTGGCCGGTGGATGATGATGGACCGGGCGGCGCGGCGCGGCGCGGCTTCTCGTCAGGGCGCGCGCCCCGCCGGCGGACCTACCGGGCCGGCGGCGATGATCACCACGCACACCGCTGCGCCACTCATCATGCTCGCCACCGGCAGTGGGGTTCGTTCGCACTCACACCTCCCGGCCCTCACCGTGACTACTACTGTGAGCCGCGCGCCGTCCCCTGAGATCGACGGCCACGCGTCGCGTCGCAAGGCTGATCCATGGTTCGGAAAAACTTGCGGTAACCCCTCATGCAGAGGTCCAGTCTAGACGAAAACTCGCAAGGCGTTCCGTGTTTCCGCACGCTACGCCAAAACAGCAAATAGGAGCAAGCAATCTGAGACAAACCTCTAAGGGCACGTCGCAGATTACAGAAAGAAAGACGCGCTAAAAATGCGGGCGCGGCGCTGCGTGGGGTGGGGGAGGGTAAGAGACAAATGCCAGACGGGCCGTGGTAGGGCACGTCTCCGATCATTTTAAGATCTAAGATGCGCCTTAAAGTGGCTCGTCTCGCATTTGTTCCCACCTCAATGCGAGACGCGCCGTGGGAGGGCTTGTCTCCGATCATTTTATAAAGCCACAGAAAGTAATGAGAGACGCGCCTTACTAAGGCTCGTCGCGCATTAATTTCTGTGGCTTTATAAAAATCGCTGACAAGTAATGCGAGACGGGCCTTAATAAGGCTCGTCTCGCATTGATCGGGGGGGGGGGGTGGCGGTGGCGCGTCTGTAGCGTACAATACATATTACATGGAATCAATCCCTTGAAACCGAACGAACCGGCTTACATTACATTACATTAGTAAATCCAGCAATACATTACAATGTCTGAAATACAAATAATCTCACAATACATTACAATGTCTAGCTAAATCCAGCATTACAATGTCTAGCTAAATCCAGCAATTATTATTACATCGATATTAATTATTAGATAGATATTAAATCAGGCAATGGCGCTGGCTTACGAGCGCTAGCAGCTTCGCGAGCTGAATCACCGTCCTCCCCCTTGTAAACGTTGTTGTTCCCCGAGCCACAGCAGTTTAGGGTGACTGAACAGTCGCTGCAGGGGAGGCAGCCGCCGAAGCAGCTAAACAGCTTCGACCAGCTCGGAAATTTCATCCTGGGCCAGCTCGTGTTTCGTGGGTTTCGTGAGACAATAGAAATCGATAGAGTACTACCACTAAAGCAAACAAAGAGAAGCTTCCTCCGTGGGTTTGCTGATGCAGATTCAGGCAGAATGCGACGATTCCAACAAATACATTCAACAATGGGAGGTACCCGATCCTTATGCGCGGGGGATGTTGGTGGTGAAGGGCGTTGTGGTCCCGGTTCGCAGATCTGCGGCTGGTGGTGGAGAAGCCCGGGGATGTTGGTGGTGAAGGGAGCTGCGGTCCCCGTGCAGATCTGCGGCTGGTGGTGCAGAAGCCCGTTGGAGGAGGCGCCGCAGATCTGCCGGTGGCGACCGCTGTGATCTCCGAAGCGGTGCACTCCGGAGCGCGCGGTCTCGGAGGATGCGCCGAGGAGGGTGATGCCGAGCGCCGCGGTCTCCGGCACGCTGGGGAGGGGGATTTTGGCGGTGGCGAGGTCCTCGGTCTCCGGGACGCTGGGGAGGGGGATTTCAGCCGTGGTCATCTCGTTCAGCAGTACATCTCGTGACTATAATTTTCTTTCGATAAATAGCCGGGACGCGTCTCGCTTTATTTTACTGAGACAAATGGGAGACGCGTCACTGGAAGGCTCGTCTCAGATCATGAGATGGGAGACGAGCTTTTGGACGGAAACGTCTCAGATCATGAGGATGGGAGACGCGCAACTGCAAGGCTCGTCTCAGATCATGGCGTCTTGCATTTGTTCCCACCTCAGACAAGACCCGCCTGGGGGTCTGGAGACCGTCACTGGAAGGCTCGTCTCAGATCATCAGATGGGAGACGCGCCTTTGGACGGAACGTCTCAGATCATGAGGATGGGAGACGCGCGACTGCAAGGCTCGTCTCAGATCATGGGCGTCTTGCATTTGTTCCCACCTCAGACAAGACCCGCCTGGGGGTCTGGAGGTCCGAACAAGCTATCCGAACTTGCAGTCTGATACTTGGTGGTGCGGCTGGGTGGATCTGGGGGAAAGTGGTGCTGGCGATGTGCGGCTGGGTGGATCTGCCGCGGCGGCGGTGGAGATCTCGTGGGGAGCGTGTCGCGGCGGGGCTGGAGCACGATCGAGCCTCTTCTTGCTGTCGTGTGTCTGGGGGCAGTGGCAGGTAACTCCGATATGATATCGATTCTTTTGGTTCACCATGTAATAATTAAGTTCTAAGTTCAAACTTTATGGCTAGAATAGGGCATTATAACTTATGTTCGAAAATACACCAAGATTTTCATGATTGTCTTCAGACGTTAAGAGCATCTAATACTAAATAAATCCGAATAAATCATATAGCATGAAAAGTAAAGATGAAAATCTTAAAATATTTTTTCTAGCACATGATATCATGTCATTTGCCATCTAACAATATTTGAACTTAAACACTATTGTGCATGGCCCCAAACTATGAGAATCCTAACGTTTTGATTCATATTCTATATAGATGTCGTATCGGCGTTGGATGTATGGTCCACGCCTTTGCAAGATTTTATAGATGGTGTTGAAGCCTTCATTAAGAACGCGAAGAAAGATATGGGTGGACAATGGTATACAGTATCTCTATTGCCCATGCAAAATTGTAAAAATGAGAAGCGATATCTTCAAGAGCACGTGTTGAAATCACACTTGATCAAACGTGGATTCATGGAGGATTATCGATGTTGGAATAAACACGGTGAAGAAGGACTTAATGAAGCAGAGAGTAGGATTCCTATGTGGAGAGGGAGGTCCATAGTGTTGTCGAAGAAGAGGACGACGATGTGGATGAGGCGGATATACTAGGGTTGAGCAATGCCGACATCATGGAACAGGTAGTAATCAAACCCGGCCCCATAATAAAGCTTACAATTAGAATAATAAGGTCGTGCTAATATGACTTTTCATGTCTGGCTTGACAGGTTGATAACATAGAGGAGATGGTTTGCAATGCTGACAGACACGGCGACGATGAGTTAAAGGAGCCGAATTCGGAAAGTACAAGAGGATGATCGAAGACTCTAAGAAACCTTTCTATCCTGGTTGTGGATTGAAATACTCAAGGCTATTTGCGATGGTGAAGCTTTTCCAGTTGAAAGCAATCCACGGATGGAGTGATGGCAGTTTCAAGGAGTTGTTAGCACTCCTTAAGGACATGCTTCCACAAGGCAACACCGTCCCTGAGACCGTTTATGAGGCCAAACAGATTATCTGCCCGTTGGGATTGGAGGTGGAAAAGATCCATGCGTGCAAGAATGATTGCATTCTCTATCGTGGCTGGAATTATCAGGACCTTGAGAAGTGCCCTGTTTGTGGACTCGATCGATTCAACCGTAGAAAAGATGGTGGTGATGATGAGGACTGCAACAGAACAAAGGGCGGACCTAAAAAGGTGTTTTGGTACTTTCCAATTGTTCCACGATTGGTGCGCTGGTTTGCAAACAAAAAGGAGTCAGAATTGTTGCGATGGCACAAGGAGAAGCATAAGGTGGACGGGTTGATAAGACATCCTGCTGATGCCACACAATGGCGGAACATAGATTTGCGATATCCTAAATTTGCGGAAGATCCGAGGAATATTAGGATTGCAATGAGTACGGATGGCATGAACCCATTCATGAACAATAGCACACATAGCACCTGGCCAATTGTTCTGACGATATACAACCTTCCACCTTGGTTGTGTAACAAACGGAAGTACATTATGCTGTCGGGCTTGATACCGGGCCACATCAACCTGGTAATGACATCGACACTTATTTCAGTCCTTTGGTTGACGATCTGAAGTTGCTGTGGTGTGAAGGAGTGGAGGTCTGGGATGAGTACAAGCGTGAGTACTTTCAGCTTCGAGCCATTTTGTTCGCGACTATCAGTGACTCTCCAGCGGCACGGAACTTGTCCGGACAGAGCAAGAAAGTAGGTTGCGGGTGCCCACATTGTTTGAGAGAGACAGACTCTGAGTACTTGAGTGAGTCAAAAAAAATAGTGTACATGGGACATAGACGCTACCTTGGAATGAAACACCCGTTCCGGAACATGTGTGATCACTTCAACGGTAAGGCCGAGAAGAGGCGTCCTCCTCCGCATTTCTCAGGTCATGATGTCTACGAAATGGTTAAGAATGTCCATGTTGTCCTCGGTAAGCGGAAAGGAGAGAAGAAAGGCAAGAGGGGCAAGAAGGTCGTTGTTGAAGAAGATGACATGTGGAAGAAACAGTCGATTTTCTGGGAGCTACCGTATTGGAAGGACTTAGACATCCGTCACTCTATTGATGTGATGCACGTGGAGAAGAATGTCTGTGAGAGCCTTCTCGGCACATTGCTTAACATGGACGGAAAAACGAAAGATCACGCACATGCACGAGCTGATCTGAAGAAAATGAAAATTAGAGAACAGTTGTGGCTCAATGATGACTCCGTTAAAGGAATGGAGCTGCCCACATCATGCATCACCCTGTCAAAGAATGAGAAGAAGGAGTTTTGCGAGTTCTTGAAAAGTGTGAAAGTTCCAACTGGCTACTCAACCAACGTCTCGAAGCTTGTATCAATGCCTGATCTAAAGCTATCTCCCGGCATAAAGTCTCATGATTACCATGTATTGCTGACGCAGATGATTGCCGTAGGAATTTGGAATATCCTACCGGTCAATGTTCGGGAGGCTATTATGAACCTGTGCTTTTTCTTTAATGCAATTGGTCAAAAGGTTCTAAGTGAAGAAGATCTTGAGTCATTGGAAAAGAAGCACTATGAAACTTTGTGCGTTCTTGAGATGTATTTTCCACCTGCCTTTTTCGATATCAGCCTTCATTTCACGGGCCATCTTATCAAGGAGATAAAGCTACTTGGTCCTGTGTTCCTTCACCAGATGTATGCGTACGAGAGATTCAACGGCATCTTGAAGTCACTAGTAAGAAATCGAGCTTTCCCCGAGGGCAGCATGGTACAAGGATATTGTACAGAGGAAGCCATTGAGTGGGCTCTAAACTACGCTGACCCGAGTAACCCGGTTGGTGTTCCCAAGTCTCGTCATGAGGGGAGGCTCACAGGCACGGGGACGATCAGGAAGAAGGCTATAATTCCAGATCGAGATTTATTTCATAGGGCTCATTTCCACGTGTTGCAACAAATGGACATTGTGTCTGAGTACTTCGATGAGCACAAGGAGCTGTTGCTTAGAGAGAATCCTGTACACAGTGAATCATGGTTAGCAAAGGAACACATGAACAAATTCTGTGGTTGGCTCCGGAATCGAATTTCACGATCAGATACTCCTATAAGTGAACAACTCAAAATTTTGGCTCTTGGTCCTATATTCACCGTTATGACATACCAAGGGTATGACATAAATGGATACACGTTCTACACCGAACGACAAGATAAGAAAAGCATGTATCAGAATAGTGGTGTACGTGTTGATGCTTACGATGTTAACGGAGAGGACAAAACTGCGTACTATGGTCAAATACAAGAGATATGGGAGCTTGACTTTCACGGTTTTAAAATTGCTCTTTTCCGTTGCAATTGGGTTGATGCAAATAGAGGTGTACAAAAAGATAAGTACGGGTTCGTTAGTGTCGATCTTAGCCGTCACGGATACAAGACGGACCCTTTCGTCCTCGCACAACATGTGGCTCAAGTGTTCTATATTTCCGACACCACAAACAAAAGACTCAAGGTGGTTATACCTGGAAAACGGCGAATCGTCGGTGTTGAGAATGCGGTCGAGGAGGAAGAGTTCGATCAGTTTGATGAGATACCTCCTTTCGCCACCTCAATGATCAAGCCAAGAATACCATCGGCCAACGAAACTCCCTACTTGCGCAACGACCATAAAGAAAAAGTCAAGAATTTCAAAAAACCAAGGGAACAACGGAAAGTAGCAAAATGATTGGGCACACAATGTATATTAATTGTTCCTTTGTCAAGTAGGGGAATT
Source organism: Panicum hallii (assembly GCF_002211085.1). NCBI lineage: Eukaryota > Viridiplantae > Streptophyta > Magnoliopsida > Poales > Poaceae > Panicum > Panicum hallii. Next base: position 2,001,989 of record NC_038049.1, on the reverse strand, counting down.
GTGTGACTTTAATTGTTCCTTTGTGAAATATGATAATTGTGTGACATTAATTGTGCCTTTGTGAGATATGATAATGTGTGAATATTTGTGAAGTACGAATTCATATTTGTGAGATATGAATATGTGTGAATTTTCAGTTCCAGAACTGAACCATTCAGTTCTGAAACTGAACAAATACAGGCAACCATTTATGCGAGACGAGCGTTACCTAAGGCTCATCGCTCATTATTATATGAGCGACGCGCCATAGGTAACAAACGTCGCGCATTCCCTATGGCAGGAGCATGTCAAGAACACTTGCGCATTCCCACGCGCGCCTGATCCGGCAACCAGCTAGGGGGCATCAAAGGCGAGACGCGCGTTACCTACGGCTCGTCGCGCATATCATACCTCAATGCGCGACGAGCCGTAGGTAACGCGCGTCGCGCATACCTCAATGCGCGACGAGCCGTAGGTAACGCGCGTCGCGCATACAGCAATGCGCGACGAGCTGTAGGTAACGCGCGTCTCGCCTTTGCCCCCTAACTGGTTGCCGGATCAGGCGCGCGTTGGGAGGGGATTTTGTCCGACCTCGCCAACGCAAGGCGAGTGCGTCCAGCTTATAACCTTGGGCGGTCTTCGCCGTTTCGAAATTACGATACATGTACCTTTGAGCCGCTGTGTCCTCTCTTTGCCCATGCTGGCGTTGTGGGTCTGGGGCCCGAGGGCTCCCTTTGCCGGTCGAACCCGTTCAATCTGTTCGTGGTACCCAGCGGGTTGAGCCCGGTGGCCCCGGACCCCCAACCGGGGGTTAACTTTTTTTTTGTTTTCTCTCTTTAAGGGGGTCCGGGCAGAACCTCCTCCGGGCGGAAAACACTTGTGCCTAAGAGAGACAACAAAAAAAAGTTAAACCCCGCGGTTGGGGGTCCGGGGCCACCGGGCTCAACCCGCTGGGTACCACGAACAGATTGAACGGGTTCGACCGGCAAGGGAGCCCTCGGGCCCCAGACCCACACCGCCAGCATGGGCAAAGAGAGGAAACTGCGGCTCAAAGGTACATGTATTGTAAATTCAAAACGGCGAAGACCGCCCAAGCTTATAAGCTGGACGTACTCGCCTTGCGTTGGCGAGGTGGGACAAAATCCCCTCCCAACGCGCGCCTGATCAGGCAACCATCTCGGGGGCATCAAAGGCGAGACGCGCGTTACCTACGGCTCGTCGCGCATATCATTATGAGCGACGAGCGGTAGGTAACGCGCGTCGCGCATAAGACCACGAACGGGTGAGACCTCGGGGCCGTCCCACAACAATGCGCGACGAGCCGTGGGTACCGCGCATCGCGCATTCCCCGGTATCTGCAATTATTTTTCCGGTTCTATAAGGGGGTCCGGGCAGATCCTCCTCCGGGCGGAAAACACTTGTGCCTAAGAGAGACAACAAAAAAAAGTTACACCCCGCGGTTAGGGGTCCGGGGCCACCGGGCTCAACCCGCTGGGTACCACGAACAGATTGAACGGGTTCGACCGGCAAGGGAGCCCTCGGGCCCCAGACCCACACCGCCAGCATGGGCAAAGAGAGGAAACTGCGGCTCATAGGTACATGTATTGTAAATTCGAAACGGCGAAGACCGCCCAAGCTTATAAGCTGGACGTACTCGCCTTGCGTTGGCGAGGTGGGACAAAATCCCCTCCCAACGCGCGCCTGATCAGGCAACCATCTCGGGGGCATCAAAGGCGAGACGCGCGTTAACTACGGCGCGTCGCGCATATCATCATGCGCGACGCGCCGTAGGTAAAGCGCGTCGCGCATAAGGAAACAGATTGAACGGTTGAGCCCTCGGGGCCCAGTCCCACACCAATGCGCGACGTGCCGTGGGTACCGCTCGTCGCGCATTGCCCGGTTAGAACGTGCCGCTCGGCCTTCTTGGGACTTAGGTCAAATTTTCAAATCGTGCACACCCGTTCTCTGCTCCCCGCCGCCGCGCCGTCCTCTCGCGCCGCCCGTCGTCGTTGAGCCAGACCGTCACTCCCTCGCGGCCGTCGTCCCCGGCCCCGCAGCGCCGCTCCGCGCTATCGGCGCCCCCCGGGCCCGAGCTCCCGTCCCCCCGAGTGCCGCCGCCGTCGAGCCTTCCCCGAGCCGTCGCGCCGTCGTCCCCGGCCCCGCGGCGCCGCCCCAAGCCACCGTAGCGTCGTCCACTGCCGCCGTAGGTGAGCTTTCCCCCTTTCTAATTAGTCAGTGTTCATACCCTACATATGGATGTATGAGGCAAGAAACATCTTCCATGGACACACATAGTATGTTTTGCTACACAGAATTGAAAACAAATCAAATTATCAAGAGCAAAAAGAGACCAACCTAGCCAAATAAAAAAAAAAGAGCGGTTAATGACCAAAGATTAAGTCATATATTTCAAAAAATGGAGATTACTTTGCGAGAATATGTATCACTAAAGCATTAAGCATGTCTAGGCCTAGGTATGGGATTCATGCGGTTACTCTATGGTTGTATCTGATTCGGAGCGTTTACTATCTGTTTTTTTTTCTTTCTCATGTAGCACGATGTCCAGTGGTCCGGACAGTGTGCAGCAAGCTGCAGGCGGTGAGGACAGTGTGCAGCAACCTACAGATGACAGAGCATCATCAGGACGGCCGGCACGGTCACAGTCAGGAGCTAGCACGTCTGGTGCTGGCAGAAAGAAAAGGTCACAGACAAAGTGGCCATCAGATGTGAAAAGTTGTGGCCGGCTCAATTCTGAGGCAGCACCCGAAGACCCGTCAATCTTGGTGAGATTAGCACGGGTTTGTGGCCTCACTGCCCGGCAAAGGGTGCCACTCACCTTGGAACATTTCGATGACTTGTCTTGGGACGACAAAAAGAGAATCTTCGAAAACAATATTCAACCCTATGTTGAATATCCGATAGAGTTGCACGATAAGGCTACGAAACATGCTATGAAGATCATCTCTAAAGCCTGGAGGAGCTACAAGAACAAGTAAAGTGTTGTCACTTACTATTGTCATTTACTAACATTTTTTCATTATCTACTGTCACTTATGCAGATTTATTGTTTTGTCGTGCAGGCTTTTAAAGTGTTGGAAGAAGAAAGAGAACCCTTTTGACAAGTATGCGGACTTGACCAAAGAAGCCTGGGACGAGCTTGTTGAAAAGTGGAATACTCCCGAGTTCCAACAGTCAAGTGAGTATTTTCGGGGTCTCCGAGCGCGGAACGAGCTTAACCACCACCTTGGCTCAGCGGGATATGCTGGAAAGCAACGCAAGTGGGAGCAGGAGGATGAGATGCTGGCAGAGAGGGGCATTGAGAATCCCTATGAATCGTTTGAGGGACGGCTGGCACCATTTATGCGTGCTAGGTCAAAGCTCACGGAGGATGGCAATATCAATTTCTACAGCACGAGCGCTGAGGAAGTTGCTCAAAGGGCTTTGATGGAGAGCAGCCAAGGTTCAAATGAAGGAGTGAGGGAGTTTGATGCGCTCACCAGGGCTTTGGGAACCCGTGAGCAACGGGGCCGTGTCCGTGGTGTTTCCAGTCAGTTGACCTGGAAGGAGGGGTTCCCTGAACACAAAGGCAGATACCGGAAGCGGACTCGAGACTTCTCATCAAAGGTTGACATAGATGAGATCAAAAAGCAGGTGAAGATGGAGATGTTTGGAGAGCTGAAGACCATCTTCGAGTCTCAGGGATTGTCATTCCCTGATATGCCGGGGAGTACGATGAGTGAAGGGAGAAGGGACAGCTTCGCTTGTACTGCAGCGGGTGCTTCTCAGAGTAGAGGGACAGAGAGGGCAATTGTGCCTACATCAGTGGAGCCGGATACGATAGATGGCTTGGCTCGTCCGACCCGATGCAGTCTTCTCGTGCAGCTGGTCGGAGATTCATCTTTCATGGAGGTCGGGAACGGGCTTGTGTATCCCGGTATGTCCCAGCTTGAAGGTGTCCAGGTCAGTGCATTGGTCTTTGCCTCTCTTTTCTTTTCTCCTATTTCTTTTTGTTTTTTTCTTTTGGTATGTACAACTTGCTTGAGATTTAAAGGCTTTGTTGTTGTTGTTGATGTTGTTGCAGGTCAGGGCTGATTGTGCTGTGGTCAAGATTGACTACGTGCATGAGTTTGCTAAAAATATCAAGCTGGAGGTGCCACCAGATGACATGACCACCACTTTGCGGGATGCAGTTGCGAGAAGGGTTCAGTGGCGGAGAGCTGGTATTCATATTGATCCAGCAGATGCAGATTCAGTACCGACCAGTCAACCTCAGCCACAGAGTGCTGCAGTGCCACCGACGTTTTCTGAGCCATGCCCACAGCTGCCGGATACACGGGAATCGTTATCGGAACCGCATCCTCCTGTCCCTACTCAGCCTTAGGTTACCCCCCCTCCACCTGTTCCGACAGAGCCAGCTACCGCTCCCAAGAAGCCAAGCAAGGCTAATCCTGTGAGGAAGAAGCAGAGTAGGCCGATGGCGACGAAGCGGGAGATCTCAGAGGGTAAGAAAAAGGTGGAGCGGATAAAACAACCGGTCACAAGGGCTTACACTTCTGAGAATCCAAAGTACAGGGTTGGAAAGGCCTTGCTTAGTGTCTCTGAGCTTCGGGCAGCAGGTCAATATTGTCTGGACCTGCACAACTACTACATGCAAAATGTCAATCAAGCCGAGGAAATCATGGTGTCATTCGAAGAGCGGCACTTTCTGCAGCTTGAGGGCAACGGCAACATCTTTATTGTTGCCTGGAGCGATTTGTTCGACCTTTTCAACCTCGACGCTTTGGATCTTTCTCTCATTCGGTGCTTTGCATTGTAAGTCGATTAAGACTTGTTTCCATTTCAATGCATTTGATATACGTTCAACAATTTAAGTCGTTTCTATTTCAATTCATATGGATCGTGTAGGCACATGCAACAAGAGACAAGGCGTCGAACCGGAAAGAAGTGTGGGTACATTGACCCACAGCTGATGACGGTGATATTTATGAATTCAGATAGAGATAGCTTGGTCAGGTGCGCACATGCAACAATTAAACTTGTTTTCATTTCAACTTGTAGCCACATGTAGTCACTTGTTTCCATTTAACACATGTAACCGCTTGTTTCCATTTCAACTTGGTTAGGTACATGGTGAAGTGCATGCGAGTACATGCTGACAAGGAGCACATTGTGGTGCCGTACAACCCAGGCAACCATTGGGTTACACTCATCATCAATGTCAGGAGCAAGCAAGTCTTCTACCTTGACTCGAGCATTCCATCAGATGAGTCGGGCGCGCCTCAGATACGTGATTATTCTCTAGTCATCTCAATCCTTGACGAGTAAGTTTGTTGTTTGCTTTAGTTTTTTATCATTTGCCCATTTCAGAAGCATTTGTAATATAACATCCGGATGTCTGTGTTTAGGTCTCTTGACAGGCATCTTAGGGCCAAAGAAGGATACAAAGAGCAACGTCAAGCTGCGTTTACACATCACACCGCGTGGACGGTAACTACTATAACTAAATCGCTTTACTATTACGATGTTTTCTTGGTTCTAAGTGTCGCAAAATGCTAATTTCTATCTATCTTTGACATGTAGTGCACATGGCAACCCTCGGGTAACTCATGTGGGTTCTATGTTTACCACAACATGCTTCTAGTTGCAGAGAAACCGGATTTCACGGTAAGAATTATCACGTGTTATAATTAAAAAATATCTGTCTTCATCTTGTATTCTAACTGCTTGTAATTATATTTCGAAGGACGAAGATGATTATTTCAATCAAACGACGCTTGGTAACGTGAAGGATATCCGAGAGAGGCTAGCGGGATTCCTCATGATGGAGGTGGTCAACACAAAGGGGGAGTTCCATCCACGATAGCACGGCAGGCGACATTGAGCTAGATTGAGAGACTTGCTTTGCATGTACTCTATTGTTCTTATCGATCATTGTTGCTAATTGATTGTACATGTGTTATATAATACCATCTTTCCTTGTGTGTATCGCACTGTGTGAATTGTATGGATGCGTGCGATGATTGCGGTGAATTCTGTGAATTGAAATCTTTTGCAGGTATTTGATTGCACCTGCCAAATCCTGGCTAGTTCCAGGATGCAGCTGGGGAAAAAAAAGACCCCTGTTGGAGGTAGACTAATGCAAGACGCGCCTCGCTTAGGCCGCGACTCTCAATAGGCTCCCAGGAGCGCCTGTGTGAAGCCAAGGCGAGACGTGCCCTTAGTGAGGCGCATCTCGCATCTGTGACTAATGCGAGACCCGCCTAGCCTAGAGCGCGTCTCGCATTTGGCTCCCAGAGGCGCCTGTGTGAAGCCAAGGCGAGACGCGCCGTAAGTAAGGCGCGTCTCCCATCTGTGACAGATGCGAGACCCGCCTAGCCTAGAGCGCGTCTCTCATTTGGCTCCCAGGGGCGCCTTTGTGAAGCCAAGGCGAGACGCGCCGTAAGGAAGGCGCGTCTCCCATCTGTGACTAATGCGAGACCCGCCTAGCCTAGAGCCCGTCTCTCATTTGGCTCCCAGGGGCGCCTGTGTGAAGCCAAGGCGAGACGTGCCGTAAGGAAGGCACGTCTCCCATCTTTGACTAATGCGAGACCCGCCTAAACAAGAGCGCGTCTCGCATTTGGCTCCCAGGGAAGCCTGTGTGAAGCCAAGGAGAGACGCGCCGTAATTGAGGCGCGTCTTGCATTTTGGTAATCTGAGACGCGCGTGAGGCTCGTCTCAGATTACTTTTTAATCTGCGACGCGGTAATGCGGGACGCGACCCCTGCGCGTCTAGCATTTTGCCTAGGGCGCGTCTCAGATTAGGGCTTCTGGCGTAGTGGCAGTGCAGTAATCGTCTGCACGGGACGCACGCATCAGATTCAGGACCAGGTTTTCGCGTGCACTCTTTGCACAGCGCGCGAGCACGTACCATCAGCCGTCTCAAGTAGGTCGTATTCGTAGTGGTCATCCTCCTCGCCAAGGAATACAAGAAAAGAAAAGGGAGGGAAGGAAGACATGCGTGGCCGGATGGATATCCTTCGAAGCAATCAGACCAAACCAACAACCCCTCTCCCCTCCGCAATGATTCAGCGCAACACCCCCCAAAACATGGCCCTGAACTTGGTTTCCTTGCCCCACTTTGGGTGCTACTAGAGTAGTAATAGTAGCAAGGACACCAGCACTGCTTCCGAACAGCTTTGGCTTTGGAGAGGAACAAGAAAGCTCTTGCCTACTACACTCAGCTTGGACAAGACTCATTTCGCGTTGTTGTTAAAAGGAAAAAAAAAAAAGAGGAGCAGCCTGCCTGCCCAATCT